>NW_019525551.1:4428425-4464640 GCF_002814215.2 Seriola lalandi dorsalis | reverse complement strand
TTACTATAAGGTACGTTTTGTAGAGGCAACCACCTAAAAAGCACCTATACGGTGCTTCACTGTCTCTGGTGATAACATCTCGACATGCTCAGTGCACAGCGTGGATGTGGTGCGGCAGATGATTATCGACCATCACTGACTTATTAAGAATTGAGAGACAGCTTGAGTTTATTTCTATTATGACTAAAATGATTGAAATACAATGCAGCCAGGCTCCAACAAATGTATACAATGCACATATACAGACACTAAATCCAACTCTGACAGTGTTAAACACTGTATAACCTCACCTCAATACCTTACATTTTTAACACAAACTTAAATCAGTCACCATAGAGCTGCGACAAGCACTTATTTTCATTAGTGATTAATTTACTAATTATTTGGTCTATACGATGTCAGAAAACATTAAAAATACCCATTAAAATTTGTCGGAGGACAAGTCAACATTCAGTGATTGTTTTTCCAACCAACAGTAAAAAAGATTAAATTAACCAGTGAAATAAAATAAACAAAAGCAACAATCCTCCCTATTAAAAGTTTAAATTAACCAGTGTTTGATGCATAACCGAACTGATGAACTGATTATTAAAATTGTTGATAAAGCTTATCACCTGATCATCACAGGCAAGTTCCCCTTTTTTATATGTGTGTCCTTAACGTTCTGGTGCTCTATGCTCTTGTGATAGTGGATGTAAACAACATAGGACTGAAATTAAATGGTGAGCCTTTGTAAGTCTTTGAACAGCTGATGTATTCCTGTACAACCACCTGTTACATAAAACTGCTCAGGAATTCTTTCATGTTTCCTTGTTCAACAGGTACGCCAGCAGATGGAGGAGCAGGTGGCCCAGAAGTCCACCGAGCTGGAGCAGTACCTGCAGAGGGTCCGCGAGCTGGAGGACATGTACCGTCAACTGGAGGACGCTCTGGAAGACGAGAAGCGCGCCAGACAGGATGAGGAGGCCGTCCGTAAGCTGCAGGCAAGGTCAGTCAGCAAGGAGGAGGTGCCATCATACAGGTCTGATGACTGCACAAATATATTCAACAACTACAGGAAAAAAAACGACTGTTGCTGTAAATCAATCTGGTGATTTTACAGATCAAACCTTTTGTTGCAGTAGGACACTAAGGTCCACTTGTGAACTCAACAGTAAATGTGAGACAGTGACGTAGGACAGCTTGTTGACAAACTTGATTTCATGTTTTTTTACAGTTCTAGCAAATCAATGAAAATTTTCTCCCTTGTCAGTGTAGCACTGACACCCCTCTATAAAACACATGCTTGCAGATTCTGTTGCTAAATTATCCACAAAGCTAATTCCATGTTGAAAGACAGTTAATGAGCTATTAACATATAGTGTTATACTTACTCTTCTTAAATAATGCAATGGTAAATATATCCACGACTCGTCTAATTCCCACCAAAGATATTATACTGTTATATATATATATATATATATACATATATGTATGTAAGATGTAATGGGTTCAAGTGAGGTTAGATAAATATCTAACTCTGCAGCGTTCTCTTATCAGCTAGTCTGTTTTCCACCTCAGACGTGAGATGATTTATTTTACTTTTATTTACAGCTTAGTAAACTGTCTGCTCCTCTCTTTTATGGAGTCACACACACACACACGCAGCCAGACATTCAACTTCTACTTCCCTCTCTCCACCATATTTCCTCCCTTGTCCTTCCTTCCTCTCTGCTGACATTTACTTTCCACCTCACGTTTAACTAACAAGTAGTGAGCCTGCAGTACTTAAATCAAACCACTGTGTTAAGAAGACAGCCTTTAGATAACGTAGGCCATTTGGTGGATGCTTTCATGAAAACAGTCCACCATACAAGGCTCGTCCAGTCCTTTACCACATTAAATAAAGTTTCATGTAAAGCTTAAAATGGTGTGAAATGTGATTTTCATACTTGAGGTTAGAGCTAAAGGCAGGTTTGAAGTCCATGGACATAGCCACCTTCCACAACTTTTTTCATTCTGATAGTCAAACAATCATACTGGACTGACTTTAAAGGACCCTGTGCTTACAAAAGTAAGAGGCAATGGACACTAATCACAGAGACTATGAGAGATGATGTGCAGTAGAGATATGAAGGTAATTCATGTTATAACATCAACTGAGCCAACTTTGCCATTCTGCTTCTTTTTGTTTGTTTTTAAGATTTAAGCAGTAACAAACCAAACAAATGCAATGTTTATTTACTTTACTCCCCTTCATTAATCAAGCACACATACAATTTGGGTCATGCTCTTTTCTTTTGAAGAAGCATCTTTATATAAATTACATTTATTTAGTGCAATCTGTAGTTCCATTTACTGGAGCCATAATCTTGAAACCACAATCAATAATAGCAGTACAGCACCACCTGCTGACACACTGCCATGTCACAACAACCTGTTTATCATAAATTAGTTGCTTAATTTTATTGACATTTTGGCACTAGGTCTGACATTGATATAATTTTAAATGTGTCAAAGGGAATGTTTTTCAAATACTGAGTTAATGTGTGGCTAAGAAAGTAGTATTGAAAAAAAGTCAATCTTGGTCAGTAAAGGAAAAATATGTTTACACACTTGGTGCTCAGTTTACATGATTTTATCCCTCAACATGTAACTGGAAATGAGAAGCCGGCTTCTAGTAAATAGTACATGTGTAAAGAATTGAACTTTCCTCTCAGCCATGTTGATGTCTGTGCAGGTTACTGGAGGAGGAGGCCATGAAGAGAGCGGAGCTGGAGCAGATCCATCTGCGGCAGCAGCGGGCCATCTCAGAGACAGAGGCTGAGAAACAGGAGCTGGAGAGGGAACGTCTGGCTAAAGAGAGTGCCCTGCATGCTGCAATGACACAACTGGAACATCTGGAGCAAGAGAGGCAGGGGGCCCTTGAGCAGTACCAGGTCAGCTGAGTGACTGATTGTTTTGTAAATCAAATCGTGTTATGGCTCATGTAGAACCCTGCAGACTCCTGAGTGGAACAGGAGTGCTAAGAACTGGGAGTGGAGCTGCACATAAATATTTTCACTATCCATTAATCTATCATTAATTTCAACAAACATTCATTGTGTATATATGATGAGGAAATGCCCATTGTAAATTAAATGTACACTCCCAGATTATCACCACCAAATCTCAAAATTTCCTGCAGCTCACTGTGGATGTTTTGAGAACTCAACAGTTGAGTTTCACAACATCAGCAGTGAGCTGGGAGGAGTTTGTGCTCTATCACATCAGGACACACACAAGAAAATGTTTGCGTTTGTATTTAAGATATTTTTATATGTAATGGTAATTTGACTACTTATGAATACCATACAGCTCTAATGATGACAGGTATCCACAGATATTTCCCATTACTGCTGTTGTTTAAATACTGATTAAGTGATTAAGGTAAAGCATTTTATGACTCTATATCTAAATTGGTAAGTCTGACTACATTTCCTGAAAAAGACTTAATCTTGGAGGAAAGTGGTATCTTCCTTGGCCACATGGTGTCATTATATGACTGCTAGATGGGAGGCAGCAATTTATACATGATGGCAAACCATGCAGGGAAGTTAATATAATGAACCAAAAAGTACCACATAGTATCTTACATAAGGTTTCCTAAGTGCTCTCAGGGACAAAAAATAAACATACCTTTTTTGCAGTTGATAACTAAGCTGTGTATTTTGACTCTTTCTGTGTGTGAGCCAGACCGTGATTAAGAAGCTAGAAGATGCAACCAACAACACAAAGACCTGGAAGCACAAGGTGGCTGAACATGAGGGCTTGTTACGGCTCATTCAACCAGGTAACGCCACACTGGGTTTAGAACTCAGTATTAAGGTTAGAATTAGATTTGGTTAAACTTGTAATTCTTAAAATTTTGATTGTTTGAAATCCAATTTTTGAGACTATTCATGTCCAGTATTCCAGTCCAGTCGAGTCTGCCTTTCCTGTGGGTTGGAAACAAAAATGTCTCTTATGGCAAAAATAATCCTCAAAGAACCTAAAATATTAATGTTGTTGATGATGTTTTTAAGACAGACACTCCCTGAATCTGGTTCTTCTATGGATAGATGTAGGGCTGGGCGATAAAACGATAGCGATAATTATCGCAAAATTATTTTCCTCGATAGAAATGTAAAAAATGTTAGATAAATGTTCGATATAATTCATTTCCATGCTTATAGCATGCCCACAAATGAATAACGACCGGCCAATCATGTCGCAGGAATAGAGGTCTGTACTGTGCAAGTTAGGATGCACGGTGAGAGGTATACATACAGGCCAGCACGTGATATTATTTACAGACGCACGCAGAGGACGACAGGCTGGAAGTTGGAGAGGAGTAAACAAATAAGGCAAAATGAGCGACACTGCAGAAAAAGCAGAACGCAGCTCGGAGAACGAAGATATCGTCGACGAGAGAGGACACTCAACTTTAGTAGTTTGGAGATGTTTGGGCCGTTTACAGTCTGACAAAAAACAGAGCAATGTGCAGTGCGCACTGTCGGAGACACGTTCCATCAAAGACAGGCAACACCACAAACCTGTTCCATTACAGGGCCAAACGAGTCTTAGAGGACCCTCGACGAGCGCCAGGCCTGTACCCTGTGCAAATCTTCTATTTATTTTTTATTAATTTTGCAGTCTGATCATGTTTCATGTGTGATGTATCACACTGCAGAACTTAATTCTATTTACTTTGAGTAAAAAGGACTGAATAAGATTTTGATTTTAATCAGGTATATTTGATCAAATTCTGAATGTCTGTACCTCAGAGTTTTTAATGTTCTGCTGTTTGGCAAGTGTTTGGTCATGTTTTGACTAAATAGAACAGTTTAAAACCAGTTGACTGTCTGGTTTCTTCAACTTTCACTCAGGAGCCAAAATCAGCCCTTAAACCTGAAAGAAAAAAACAGTGTGGCATCATGATAAATATCGATGTCGACTGATATGGCCAAAACTGTTATCAGGATAAAAAATTCCATATCACCCAGCCCTAGATAGATGTGTTACATACACCACAGAAATTCAGGAGTAGCTTTACCACCACGATCAGCCAGTTTAACAAGGTCAATTAACTGCACCCACACAATAGCTGCATTTTCCTAATCCAGAAAAGGATGATTGGGCAAGGAGCTGAGACATCCGGAGGAAGCTCCTCAAAAAGGAACCAGTTGAGGTGGTTTGGCCTCTGATCAGGATTTTTCCTGGGTGCCTTGCATTGGAGATTTTCTAGGCACGTCCAACTGGTATGAAACTCTGGGGGAAATCCAAAAAAAACCCTAGAGAAACTATACATACTCAAACTCATTCCAACCATGAATAAATGTGATGGTGCCTTCCTCCTGCTTATTTAGGTCATTAGTCAAAAGCATGAGACTCATACTTTCATCCTATGCAGTCTCCCTCAAAGCAGGCTACTTCAGGTTAATTCAAGCATTAATTAATGACTTGTCAACATAACACATAATAGTGTTCATTTTTGTATGTTTAAATCTGGTTTTATGATCAAGAGGTTCGTGCCTAATTAAGAAGGATCACAGTAACTACAGAACTGCAGATTAACATATTGGGGAAACTAATTTCTCATCAAATAGAATCTGTGACATGTATCCAAAAAAATGAAAATCTCAGAATAGAATAAAAGCACTCAAGACTCACTGAACTTAAGTGTGGATATTTCATCTAAAATCAACCACAAACAACTCCAAAACAATATATGGTCTAGTTACAAGGAGGGCCATGATTAGCTAGTTTAAAAAAAAAAGAAAGAAAAAAGGATGTTTTAACAGCAGCAAAAAATCTTGTTTTGCTGACCTCCATTGGTTTAACTCAACTTTTTTGCAGTGATGTAGAAGCATACTCCTGGTCGGGCCTGTACAATGTGACATTTTTGAATGTTACTACTATGTGTCACACTTCTAAACATTATAGTGCATTTCAGATGGAAATAATACCATGGCCAACCAAATGCCATATGTAATCAAATTAAAAATATCAGTCCTTAATTCACAGATACAACTAATTTTGATCTTGCTTTTCTATTTTAAACATCAAAATATTGCTCCTGAGCCTCAGAATTTCTGTCATTTCTATTGTTAAGTTTGGAAAATGGGAGAGAGAGAGAAATTTAACAATTAAAAGATTAAATTTACTGATTAAAACTGCAGGTAACATTATTTTAAAAGTCCTTTCTTTGCCCTTCTGATCCATAGTTAATTTAGATGTCCAGGTTCATGCCAATCTTAACTACATTTGTTTGGTTTTCACTAAAAAGCTATTTATCATATTTTTCGGTTGTTGATGGTTACACAAACAACCCTAGCACCAAGCTCTTTAGTCAAGGCTCACTGTTGCCATCATTACCTACAGTTTAATATTGAAGCACTTATTTTAAATGGCAAACAAACTGCTCAGTCGAAGTTAAATTTTGAAAGTTAATCCACTCTTTCAGAATCTAAAATTCTCAGTGGCTGGTTAAAATGAAGATCATAGTCCACACTGAATGAAATACGCCTACCTCCAAGGTGAATAATCTCTTGAATTTTTTCTCCAGGTTCGAAGGGACAGAAGCTGATCACCAACTGGGGCCCGGCAGCCTTTTCTGATGCAGAGCTGAGTCTGAGGGAGAAGAAATGGCAAGAGATGAAAAACCAGGCGACCCAGGCCCAGTAGAGCTGCTGTAAGACCTGAACCTTAAACAGGAGAAGAGAAGACAGGAGAGGGCTGCTGGGATATATTATCTGTAATAAAACAAATCTAAGTTGTGACTGGAAAGAGGTCTCTGGTAACTGGTGAATTTTCAGTGGAATCCAAGTGTGAGATTTTCGAGGATAATGCAAGGCATTTCATATTAAGGTAGGATTAAGTAATCAATTATGTTTTATCCCTTTTATGAATCATTAGTGTTGCCCACTAGAAACCACCACATATAGAACTGGAATCCTGATTTATTTTTTATTTTTTTTAGACTTTCTTATTGACAGTGAGAGAGACAGGGAAGGGGGGATGAGAGGGCAGATGACATGTAGCAAAGAGCCTGGGTCGGATTTGGACCCAAGCTGCTGCGGTAAGGACTCAGCTGGTAGTTTCCACCTCATATCAAGGCTGAGCTACCGAGGTGACCCAGAACTGCTATACTTTTAAATCTATGGTGGTCTACGATGACAGAGCATTCACTTTTTCAAATTATCAGGATTAAATTCACTAACTTCATGAGGGAACAAAAATGGTAAATGAACAATAGCTTTGATGTTAAGTTTTTTGTAACCAAGTGTATGGATTGGTAGCAAGTTTCCAGTGGGTAGGAAGTTCTCTTTGATGTACAGGATTTAAAACAAGTTCATTTGGGTAGTTGATATTGATGTTTAACCCTAACAACCATCACAGATACAGTATATTACAGTAATTTTGGGCTACAGAGCAGGAAAATAACTTTTAACAGTGCCACGGCCCTCTTCATTTTTCATTAGTTTATCAATTTTCCACTAACAACCAGCTCACTGAAGCTACCAGTCTATTTATACAACATCATGAGTTGTTTGTACTTTAGTCTATTAAGAGTGGATATAGTTGATAACCATGGTTAACAATATAAGTCTGTTGAGTTTTAAGACGCAGCTAACTCTCTAAAGTCATGAGTGGAAAAGAATGTGCACACAACTACATTTTGTTATTTTATTCCACCTTGTCCTGACTGTCAATTTGTATCTATGAAATGCACTACTTTTGACCGGGCCTGATCCTACTGTCAAATCTTTGAAAAAGTTTGAGCTACTAAAATTTCTACATGGAATATAAGGGCTTTTGTAAATATTTTAACAGTTATCTGTTTTTGTTTTTAGTTTCTTTCTTACTAAAGTTACGCTGCATAAGGCAGCATCCTTGAGAATGACATGTCAGACGTTAAGTCAGTGATGTTTAATAAATTGTTTAAAAAAAATTCTCTTCACTAAATTGTTTATTGTTGACATCAAAGTGCATTTCTCTGTCTAACTGGCTCTTAAACATTTCCTGCTTGTAAACACTGTGTCAGAAATAGGGCATTTGGCCAAGGCCTCACTCTAAACAAGAATGCTAACTGCCGAACATTTGTATTGTGCTGTTGTACTGTAACCTCCAGTGCCTTTGATACTGTCATGAGTGAACATTGTAATTTCTATTTTATGTTTTTATATATATGTAAAAAGCTGAAGACTGAACTATGTAATAAAACATATCTGAATAACTGGCCTACTATATTCTGTTTTTTGTCTTAGACTCACTCTGCACTGCAGGTCTGAATACAATAAATACAGAAGATTTTTCTTTTTTCAATGGTCAGCTTCACATTGCAATCTCATTAAAACCTCAATTATCACTATCATTATCATTAGCCATCTGATAAAACGGCCTGAACGACATTTTCACCAGAGGGCGCTGCAGTGCCACAAACACCACATCACTGCATAAAGAGGTCAAAGAACTACAGTATGTCTTATGGCAAAAGACGAGCACCAGAGGCATGGGGAGCCACACTTACTGTCAAACTGTAGTAAATGTGTTGACTGTGGATCATCTGGGGACAGAATAGTGAATCAGTGACTTCATTTCCATGACTTCACTGTCTAGACCTTCCATTTTCCAAAATAAAGCTAGTCACTGTCTCCTGTCTGGCTGTGCAGGATACAGACAATATCATCATGTGCTGTTCTTATACTTCTAATTGTAATAATGAATAATTGAATTGTCATTCTCTGTAATATCTGGTGAATCAGGGATTTGCAGTAATTTGGGGTCTGGGGAAGGCTGAGGAAGTAAATGAAAACTACCCACCAAACATACGTCCACACCAACAGTGTTAATGTGTTAATAGTTAAACAAATCCTGGATTGAACACTATTAATAATTAAACAAGATTTAATATTAAGGCTGTGTATTGTTTTAAAGTTTCTGATACTATTGCTGATAAAATAGTTTAGAGTTTTCTTTGGTAATACTGAAACAATACTTTGTTCATGCCTTAAGAGAAATATTAACATGTTCTCACGTAAAAAATTTGTCGAGATGTAAGCAGTCCCACTTTTACTAAACAGTCTCATAATTGATCTGATGCACCTGATACTTTAATCATTCATCAAGTTAAAATGGCAAACACTTGTTTCCAGCTTCTCAAATGTGTGAATTTGCTGTTTTTCTTTGTTTTATATCATTTAACTTGAATAAACCTGGCTCTGAAAGCTTTAGTTAGTAGTAGTGTGTGTAGTAAATAAAATTGTAAATCTGTTTGCTCTCTGATACTACAGACACATTTTGATCAGGACCAAAAAATTGCAGTTGGATTCCCAGCCCTTGTGATACTATGAGATTTTTTGTTTTAAATGTTGTCCTGATTGATATCATCATGTACATCAATTTCTGAAAATCATGATGTTGTTTTCAAACATACAGTCCAGAACTACAACAGCTGACCATGGTCAAGAGTAAAATAAAATTTGGACTAGTTTTCTTACTGTTCAGTACACAAGTGTGTACTGAATATTGCATAGGGTATCTTAAGACTGTAAATCACAGGAAACAAATAAAGCTGCATCTCAAATATGTTAATTTGATGATGGTGCTCCAGTTTAAATCAGACTAAAAATGAACTGGAAAACTGACTGTGGTCAATCTGCAGGTCAGGAACTTTTCCTCCCCTTCAAGCAACCTGACAATGAGCAACTAATCCAGACAAAATTAAATATGCGTAAATGAGAACAGAAAAACAGTATCTGAACATTATGCAAAACAGACCAGCTTGTAAAGTCTCCACTTTTAGAACAGAGCCCCCTCAAAAGATCCCCAACTAAGTTAATTCACTCCATGCTCCCTCCGTATCGTGCAACAGTCGTTAATTTGAGTGAGACGGGACAGACCAAACAAACACACACAGAATACGTTCCCAAAAATCTGTGGTCCAGATGCGCTCAGCACATACCGCAGCTGCACTAACATTGCTTTATGCAACAAGATGGCCTGTCATTAACGCCAAGTGCCGCGCCGGATGCGCTCTGTCAACCCCCCTGCCTCCCATCCCTCTTAGCTCCCCCCACCGCCCCCCATAACCCCCAGCAGCGTCTGTATCCCATCATCCTTCTCTCTTTTAAACATCCTCACACTCATCAGCCTGAAGTTATGAGGCTTGTGGCACGCGTGCCGCATTCCTGGGAGGTGATGCGAAACAGAAATGCATTAAATTCCCGATCTGGAATCCATCGCTGGGGGTGTGTGTGTTTTTGTGTGTGTGTGTGTGTGTGTGTGTGTGTGTGTGTGTGTGTGTGTGTGTGTATGTGTGTATGTATGTGAGCAGCAGTTTGGTGGTGGTGGGGGGGTCTTAAGTTGGAAAATAAGGATAAGGCGGGGTTAAGGGGTCTCACTGGCCCCTCAAGTACCAGAGCATCTGTGATACAAAGTGTCTAAAGGCGTCTGAGGAATTCAAAATATATAGGGTTCGAAAGTTTTAGGAATTCAGGGTAGTTACAGCGAATAAGGTTCTCGGGAGCCCGGGGGCCTGTGGAGGTTTACGGAGCAGAGGGGTACTTGTGGGACAGTAAAATAAAACGCCTGCAGAACATTTACCTTCCTTCACAGTATCGCATATGACAAATCATGGACCCCAGGGGTATGATACAGTCGTATTAAGAGTTCAGTGAAGCATCTGGCGAGAGAGTAGACAAAAATAGCACATCCCTGCATTTTCACATTATACATCTCTACGGAAGATTAAAAGGTCCCCGAAGAATTCCTGTAAGGGTCAACGACGCAAACAGATGTCCTCCTCCACCTCATAAAAATGAAAAACACCAAAAGTGGGTCCAGAGAGTGAGGAATTAACAGCAGCATTCCACTTCACACCAACTACAGTGTCTATTACTGTAAAGAGT
The DNA here is from genome assembly GCF_002814215.2 of Seriola lalandi dorsalis. Classification (NCBI taxonomy): domain Eukaryota; kingdom Metazoa; phylum Chordata; class Actinopteri; order Carangiformes; family Carangidae; genus Seriola; species Seriola lalandi. The sequence continues at coordinate 4,453,730 of NW_019525551.1, read as the reverse complement.
GGCTTTGCCTCGCTGGTGGAATTTCACCTTCAACCTTATTTCACCTGCATGTCATCTCTCTTGTCCACCAGCACGTTCTCTGCAAATCACCCTCCTGACATTTCACAAAATCACATTAGAGTTGGATTTGTGTAATGTGGGACTTACACCAATGACTGAAGGTTTTAGTTTAGAGATTTCGTGAGGTTCAAGGGTGCAAGGAGACGGAATTTGGGACAAAGGATCTGGCTCCAATCAGTGCATCTGACTGAGGTTGACTCTGCACCCACAGGAAGGCCGAGCCCGAGGCCACAGCGGGGAAATCAAACCCATCTTTCTCAATTGTTCATTCCAGATATAAATATCTTCTGACAACGCAAACAGCCAAGCTAAAGGTGAGCCGTGTGCCACTCTGACCTCCCATTTGTATTTTTACCCTTATAAGTTAGAGGTTACTGTGAATACATGTAAAAATATATGCACACACAATTACCTACCTCATATGTGAAAAGCATGCACACAAATACACGCACTTACATGCATGCATAGTATTCACACCTGGGTGCACACATGCAGAGGCATCTAAATGCATGCATTCACAGTCACTACAGACCTGAATGCCCACGCTCAAAAGTATGAATGCTGCACAAGCACATATGCACACCGCAAAACACATAAATACAGCTAGACACACAACTTATACCTACATCTTAATGTGCTACGGGTGTACACACAGCTGCACAGAAACGCACACGTGCACCAACAGAGAATTTAAAAAAAATTCAACTTGAACTTTAACAAGGACGTTGTGAGGTGACTGGTTGTCTACGTGGTCCTACTCTATCTGTGAGGAATGCTTTACGTGACAAGACAGAAAGACTTCAAAAGTCAATGTCTCATCCTTTTCCTCCCCCATGAACACAAAAGAATGTGTGGCAAGGCGCAAATATAAAACACAAGTGTTTCTTTGGAAAAAAAAAAAAAACTCTGCAACCCCCATGGACTGTGCTGCACTCCTGCCAGAGCATGAAGTTATTCATTTTTCAGTTGAAACCGTCTGACTTATGACTGAGCCAAGTTTGGAGCTGGCCTCTTACCAGAGCATTGTTTACCAGCATCCTATTTAATTGCACACAGTATATGAAATCATGCTAAAAATACCCAAGCACAGCAGGCTTAAAGGAAGCAAGTCAACGAGTCAGCAGAGCTCTTCTTTACCAGGTGAAAGGCCAAGTGGTTGATGAGGCTATGCCAAGGGTAGAATTACCTGCACGCTCCTGTGTCATCATCCCTTCCCTAAACACGCACCATTCTCTTTCTGCACGATAAGTGTGTCATCAAGGTTAAATTGCAGCTGCTATTTATGACCACAGAGCAACATAAACCGCTTTCTTCTCTAGTCAAAAAAGACAATGACTCAGAGGCAATGGCACCTAATCTTAACTGTCTTGATCCTCCTGTGGTGAAGATTTTTGCTGTTCCTCCGCCTCCATACTACATCCCTTACTGACTTTGTCAAATTACTACAGTTTATGTTCAACATCCTTTTGAGTCAATGTGACTTCCCAGAAATTCCTGTCATAATGTTTTAGAAAATTTGAGTGCAACTTTTGCTAAAGGGAGACAGTCACTGACAATGTAAAACTCTTTTCAGACATGCACGTAAATGTGCTGTCACACGTCTGAATAATCGAACAAGTCACTTTTACATAGAAGTCATGATAACAACAAGTCTGGCGCATTTGTGAACTGAATGCTGTCAAATTAACAAACAATAAATATGGACAAAGAGGAATTGAAATATTACATCTTGCTCGTCTTTAGGAGCACTGTAATTTTTTTTACTGTATTCTCATCTTGTATCATCTCGTCGGGAAGAAATAAAATCTGCTTAATAAACCACTAATACCATTTAAAGATTTTTGTCATGTGCAAACATGGAAAACCACAATAGTAGCAAACCCTTTATATATTTGGGATTTTTATTCATCCCAACTGCAGGGATGAATGAATGAATGAATGAATGAATGAATGAATATGCAGTTTGAGAGCAATTAGTGACTAAATTAGATTTAGTCTTTTCATTGAATGCTCATGTACTTTCAGGCTGTAGCTGCAATACTTACAAATAAACAAATGTTCTATCAATTGACTAATTGATAAATTTATCTGCATTTATTTTGATAATAAATTAATTGTTTGCAAAAAAAGTGTTTTCAAATGTGAGGATTCACTGCTTTTCTAGGTCTAACATTATTGTAGATTTTTGGGTTTTGGAGAATTGGTTGGACAAAACAAGACATCTGAAGAAGTTGAAGCTGAAGATACTGTGTTGGGAATTTTACACTGTTTTCTGATGTTTTATAGGCCAAATGATTCATCACGAAAATAATTAGATTAAACACACAGTATGTAACTTCTGCCGCTAGGGGGTCTGTCAATCGAAACAATAACAAAAATATGGCGTTTGGTGATGTCATGAAGTAAAGTGGGATCATGAGAGTTGTTGTGTTCACCATCACTGCCATCAGCCTTCTCAGGATTCCTTCAGTCTTAAGTCGTTCAGGAGGTTTTTGGCGGGAGCTGAATTGTGCACAGAGGTCTCCTCCTCTTCAAAATAAACAGACCAGGTGATTATAACGAGTAAAAACACTAACTAAAGCAGTTTCTCTCTACAAGTCACTGTTTCGCCAACGCTGTACAGCGGATGCAGGACGTCAGGGAGGAGCTAGGAGACGAGACTGCCGCTAACCTTTGGTTCATTAGTTATCAGTGAAACTATCGAAACAGACATTCAGGGGGTTTTTACCGGCAGCTGAATTATCCACAGGGGTGTACGCTCCATAACAAATTGAGCAGGGATCAGAACCGGTAGAAACACAGAATAAAGTGGTTTCACATTAAAAACAGTGATTCACCGATACTATTCGGTGGGCATAGGATGTCTTGGAGGGGCTTGCAGCTGAGCTGTCTAACATTTGCTTGGCTTTTTCTCTGATAACTTAAGATCCAAATGTCCGATGGCTAAAATCCTTCACCCAGTTAATATACATAGTTGAAGACTACCAAGATCTAAAAAGTGTATTTTCAAAATGTTAAACCTGGATAAAATGTCAATTTTGAACTTCTGGCAGGCAACCACAACACTGATGCATACGCAAAGGGGATATGATGTCATTGGCAGACGACCAAATGACACGTACAGTTACTGTGATCTAAAATCATATTTCTCTAGGTTTGAGAATTGTTGGAAACTTTCGGGAAAATGTGAGTACACAACTCAAAAAAAAAAAATTATATAAAATAACCAGCCAATCGCTATCAAGAAAGAATAAAAGATGACCTTGATGAGATGAGAATCATCAATTGATGAGTATTTACTGTGAGAAGCAGGTGTGTATCTCTTGTGCTTGCAGTGGTCAGGGCTGAACGATTTGGGAAAATAATGTAATTGCAATTTATTTATTTATTACCAATATTGCGATTTAAAATGCAAATATTTTTTAAAGTCCTTTTTCTTCTGTATTATTCAAACAAACACAAGCAATAAATAATTCTATGTTATGACTAACACAATATTAGATCGATTAAACAAACTGTTCTTTCCTGGAGGCCAGGCCTATATGTCATGATTAGATGATGCATGAAGTGATATGAAAGATATTATTTTTATTTAACTATTTCAATCACAGCAGGATATTGACTGATTTGTTTATCTTACAGCCTTGTAAGCATGTAAAATTGTCCATCATGATGCAGAAGTGGTTCTCTTCATGGAGATCCCAGCTGGCAAGCAACTCTCTCAGGCCGGCTGCAATGTTTTCCCGTGTGGTTGTCTGGGAAGTAGGCAGTTTGAAGGCAGCAAGCTTTGAGGTTGAAGTCTTTAATGAAATGCACCATAAGACTCTCCGCTGTACGGCTTGACCACATGTCAGTTGTAGTAGGGAAACACTCAGCTGTTTTCAGCTCCGCTGTGAGTCTCAGCTTGTATTTTTTATATACCTCCGGTAAGGCAACCTGGCCATGATATGTGCGGGAGGGTACGCTGTACCGCTTATCCAGTGTATTTAAAGCCGTAAACCCAGGCTTGGTCACCGTGCTGAGAGGCATCATACCTTTCTCTATGAACTCTGTTATTGCCTGAATAATTTCCCTGTGCCGTTTTGAATTACGTTCATATGGAATTATGCTTTCAAACATTTCGGTCAGTGATCCTGGTCGGGTGGTATTTGGCTTACCTGACACACTGGTGGTCGGCATTTTAGCCATGCAACTGTGGTACATGGCTTTGAGGTGTTTTTTTAAGTGCTGATACAGGTTAGTAGTGTTGCCCTGTGACGTAGCAACGGTAGCAAGGCAGGTTCTGCCATTGTACAACAGGTCAAAGTGTGATATTATCGCAAATGCGATTAATCGCTCAGCCCTAGTGGTCATTAATGAAGCTTTCAATTGAAAATTAAGTTTTAAAATCCACCACTAATGCAGCCTGTGAGAGGACAGAGCACACGCACATCACTTTAGAAATGACCAACAACACTACTTCTCATCTACTAGGAACCAAATATCCTTTGAGGCTCTTTACGTAAATGCCCTGTCATGTCTGCACAAAGATGTGAGGAACATTCACATAGTCAACAAAGATGTCAAATGAATGACAAAAGGCCATCACTTTAACACAGACAGATGAAGCCAGCAATGTTCTAAACCAATGAGAAAGTGTCTGAAAAGCTCTTAAGAAATCCTCAAAACCACCAAAACAAGAGAGGTGAGGTGCTATTAGAAAGTGCGCAGCAAAAAAAAAAAAAACAACAAAAAACAGTAAACTAAATTCCCAGAGTTACCCAATCCATCTCTCCACTTCATTTGAAAGTGATGAAACATGCCTTAAACTATAAAGTCCTAATGAGGACAATGTGACAGTAATCCTTTGGCTCCAACACTGGAGATAAAATCCCCAATTCTAATGAAGTGTTATACAATCATTGAGCTCACAAGAGTGCCAGGGTCACATTTCAAAGGGTCTTAATCACTCAGTGTAGAGAAGGGGGTGATTGATGGCCAGAGATACTTTCTACATTTATTTTTTTGTTGCACTATCAACGCAGCATTGGGTGAGGACCATGGCCTTTCAGTATGCAATGCCTCCGTGACAGCAGATGACTCATGGCAGCAGAATGTGATGGAACAGGAAACATCATTTGCAATTACACTGTTAACTTCACAGGGATAACTATATTAAACATGCTATTTTCGAAACACATTTATGGGCCACTTGTGGGACATCCATCTGCTGGAATTGGAGGAGACAATGTGAAATGAAGCTCCAAAACATCTTGGAAATGTGATCTACGTTAGCTCTGCTTGTTGCCTTAGTACAAAAATAGAAAGAATAAACAACTGTAGACAGTGACCAACAACTCCTAGAAGTTACACCGGGTATGAGTGTATGTGAATATACTTGGATTTATTGGCCGAGGACAAGGAATGTATTACTCTAAGATGCACATATACCCACGTATACACAGTGAGAAATGTAGCCGTAACAAGATATCAAAAGCCCTAAACCTGATCACAAATCATTTAGAATAGAAAAGCAGTTGTGTGCCAGGAAGGTTGCCAGTTCAACTCCCCACACCAGCAGGAAAATGTTTGTGCTATCAGAGAAAACAGGAAACCAGCTAAATGTACGGGGCAATTAACAAGCTGTGTTACTGTTAATGTGAAGCAGTGCATTGCTGGAAGACAACAAATACACTTGAATTTTCTTGAAGAAAATGTCAGGCAATTTTCACATGGTTGTACTTTTAAAGCCAAAATTGTTACATAAGCATCCATTGCATGTCATTGTTTGTTAGTGTGACTCACAGAGAGGTGTTTAAAATCAAGTAAAAGCACCACATCCGCACTGAGAACAGATTCTAGCGGGAGGTTTCTATAAATATTTAAAGGACAGAAAGTAAGGTATTTATTGGCCAATAGTACAAAATGGACAATATATCTGTGGGTGGTTGACAATGTTGTTGATCAATCAATGACTAATCTGCCAGGTGCAGAGATTTCTGGCTTTCAAAACATATTTTCCATCCTGCACCCCACCCACTGGAATTTCAAGACTCTCCAAATCGATCCCTGACGTATTTTCACTTTCAACGCAACAATGAAAGACAAGTGAGAAACCAATATCACCAGACACGTCAGCTATAAAACACAAATATGTGCCAGTTGCAGGTCAAAAAGCAGACTTAGCATGCTGATATCTCTATCTTATCTTCTGTTAAAGGAACTGACAAAGTAACTTCTCTCCATCATGCAAATATGACTTCATGTGTCACACGGTTGTGAAATCTGTCTATTGATGTATTAATAAATACATCACGTTGTTGTAATAAATGAAAACTAGTTACAACTAAACAATAACAGTTGATTAATCAACAGAAAATTAATCTGTGACAATTTCATTAAACAATTTATAGTTAAAGTCTAATCTAAGTTAAGAGTTTTAAGCAAAAGTAACAAATACTGACTTGTTCCAACTTTTCAAATGAGAATATTTCTGTTTTTTTCTAGTTTTCTTAATCTTCTATGCTGTTAAACTGAGTATCTTTGGGTTTTGGACTTTTGGTTGGAAAAGAAAAGAAATTGTGATTTTGCTGAAATTATAAACCAAACCAATAATCGAATAGGAAAATTAATTGAAAGACTATTTTCATTGCTAAGATAAGATTTACTTATGATGAATATAATCATTAGTCAATGCTAGGGCAGGCAGGAATATAGAAAAAGCAAAAAGAACCTAAAAAAACAACTGAGAAAAATACTCACAATACAAATGATACCTCTGGGTTTATTTTTATGCCATACTAGCAGCAGCTCCATGGATTTTAATGTCAGTCATGTTAGTTGGTCCACTACTTTGGTTCACACTGAAATATCTTACAAACTATTGCATGGACATTCACAGTCCCCACATTCAATTACAATTCATAAACATAAATAATTGTGTTTGTGTGCTCAATGTTTCCCTCATTCCTTTCCTTCCCTCATTATTTATTGTGAGTCATTCAGTAAACTGTTTCGATACTATATTAATATTTACTATATATACATATGTGGCAAATCTCTCAATGAGTGAGATTTATAAAGCGGAACCACGGCTTTATAATTCTGACGAAAAGAATGTGTATGCATTTTTCTGGTTACGTGTGTACACATAGGTTAAATCATGAATCTAGAGAGTTTTATGCATCTGGCCCCTGGTCCCCAAGGATCAACTTAATTCCCTGACCTTTCATCTCAGTGCAGGGGTTTTCAAAGGCTGCTCTTTATGTATATTGTTTAGTTTTGTGTTTTGTGCTATTCCGTAGGCATTGTTGAGTTTTATGTCTTATTAAGGCCCTCTACGGAGGGGCATTGCAAACCAGCTTAGGCTATAAATAATGTAAGTATACTATATATACTTGTCCCTATACAAATAATCATTAATAAATAAAACTAATGGATTACTTTGATACTGCAGAAAACGTGATTATTCCCAGGAGAGTTCTGGAGTTATGAGGAGAATCTGTTTTGATATGAGTTGATAATACATCTCATCTGGCCTGGGAACACCATATGATCTCCAAGCAGGAGGTGGAGAAAATGTTGCTGGGGAGACAGAAGTCTGGACTACCTTGCTTGACCTGCTGCCACCGTCAACAGACCCCAGATGCTGAAAATGTATAGATGGATGGATGATATCGGAGATAATGAGATTGCCCCCATAAACTGTGTGTCATGTTGATAAATCGACCAACACAGGGGGCAGAGATTACTTATTTCCAGTTGTTTCTAGAACAATGACATGCACCTATCCATTTCACCAAAAAGTTTGAAAATCTCTCATCTAGCACCATCATCATTTTGTCCAATACTTGGGATTATGATGTAATACTGCATAACTATTGACATGTAATCAGCCTATGCTGCACTTTGGTACTAATTGGAAAATGTCAGCATGCTAGCACTTTAAAATAATCTATTGAACATTCCCATAGACTTGTTAGAAACAATAATAGTAAAATCTTTGATAAGACATATTTAGTACTAATTTGTGAAATTTATTTTGTGAATGCTATCTGAACATCTGGTGTATGATTAAGTCAAAAGATATGAAATTGCAGGTACAGTGTAAACTACTGAAAACATAACTATGTCTGTGTTTATGTCTGTGTTGAAATGCTCCACCGTGTTTCATGAATTTCACAAAAATGCCACTATTTTTGGCAATATTGACAGTGCTTTAAAGTGATATATCAAAGCCTGTCACAAAATGGTCAGAATATCAGATAATTTACATCTGTGGTTTGACAATGTGCTGAGATTTCTGGCCTTCAAAGTCACTTTCTGGTTTGTTTTGGAACAAAATCTCAACCCCACTGATTTTCTGACATGCTACCCTCATAACATCAGTCTCAGTATCCGAACATTGTATGTCATCTTGGGGGCATTCACTTATAAGACGCTGTGTGAGTATATCTGACTGCCAAATGTATACCAGGTGGGTACCACAGGATGCATACACTTGGCAATAAGAGGTCAAGTGGTAGTGAGAATAACTATAACACATCTAAAATACAATTCCCAAAAACAATTCAACATCACATCTTTGGTGCACGACAGTCAAGGTTTCTCTGCACAGAGCAGCCACTGTTTATGTGGCAGTTTGGCATCTGGACACTTATGCCTGCCACAGTCCATGTGATGAGGGATGATGAGACAGATTTCTCTTTTAGGGCTGGACGATATGGACCATAAGTCATCTCTTTATTTTTAGGCTGAATACACAATATCTATCTCTATCTAAAAATATATCTATTTTTTTTTCTCCAAAGTGGGCTAAGTGTTCAGTTTTAAGTGAAAGCCACATGTGAAATGTCACAATGTCTTATTTATACAGACTGATCAAAAAATGCAAAGACATGGTTTCCTTCCCTGTTTGAAAATATATAGCTGCAAAACGTGTAAATTAATAATTATATTAAATGAGTAGCCTATATTAAATAAAAATAGGCGTATCTCTGAGAATGTTCCTTCAGTTGTTTTCAATAATAACAGACTGTTCAAAATAGAGTACAATTACTGTAAAAACATACAGCTGTGTAAACAATAAAAATGTAAAAAAAAAAAATTAAATAAAAATAACAGGCCTATCCTGTTAATTTCAACAAAATCCAAATCATCTCTAAATACAGTGGAAATCACTTAGTGATAAAAAAAAAAAAAGCTTGGGACAGAGTTATTCCTATACAAATGCTGTTAAAATAATTTGCTTACAGTGTTCATTTCATATCTGACAACATATGGAAACAAATAAAACTTTTGTAACCTCCAACTGCAAGCTGTCATATGCTCAGCCTCTCTTCTTACTTATATGTACGAGGTGTTTGGACTGCCACAGTGTAACGGCCGGTAACAACTGCCCCTTTCTGCTCTGTATTTGTGCTTGCTGTGTACACGTATGCGCCATGTGATATCTTTACCACTGTGGCTCAGTGAGTTTGCCCTCCTGTTCCTGTTCTGCTCACGTTTTGGGACTTTTACAGTGCATAATTATCATCCCTGCTCTCTCACAGCAGCAGGTGTGTTATGTGACTTGAGCTGTTGTAGGAGAACTTTTTTGCGCTCAGATGCAGAGGGAGAGTGGTGGCGGGGTGGGGTTGAGCGAGAAAGGGGAGAGAAGGGATGCAAACACTGGCACTGCTTTACAGAAGAAATGGCTTGTGTAACGCAACAAACTATATTGATATAAACCTCTCAGCCCTAATCAAATACCAATCCAATTCAGCAATTGCTCTCATGAAAAAGAAAAAGACTGATGGTTTGACATTCATTTGATCTAAGGCACAGAATGATGCTGTAATGCTGAAGCCCAAAAGTAAGTCTGTCTATCCATCATATAACATCCTTCAGTTTACATTTGCCAGCATTTATGTATGTATGTATGTATGTGTGTGTGTGTGTGTGTGTGTGTAGAAGAAAACACAAAAGGGGCTGCTTTGGTGGAGAACGATTGGCCCCGTGAATGAGACAATGAGTTCAAAGGCTCATCAGAAACAAAGCACTACACATTGGTTTACAATGTTATGAGACAAGACTTTACAACTTATCAGTTGGACCATCATTTTATCCTCCATCTCGATATTTGTGAGGTACAAAGCTGAACTATGGTGTTCATGTTATAAAGAAATGTGTCAGGAATGTGCCTTACACATATTTATTCAAGTCAAATAATTCTACAAGGTCCTGTGGCAAAAATTGAGCCAGATTAAACTTTTTTGCGGAACGACTGGAATTTTCCACATTGTTGTCACTGAAATGAATAAGGCTGCTGCAGTTTGCAATGTCCATTTCTCTAAATAGCCAAGTTTCTATCCAAATTTAGAACAAAGTTTAAGCAAATTTCTAGAAAAGTCTGCAAAACAAAATGCTAATTGATACATATTTCCATCAACTTCTGAGTTGAGCACACAATTTTTCCACATTAGCCAAAAAAAAACTTTGTGGTATTTGAACTTCTTCCCCCCAAAATTTCCACTCAGATTATTTATGCAAAACACCCACACAAAAAACAAACAAACAAACAAACAAAGAAACAGGGGGATGGACCCTGAACCCTGTGGAAGTGACCCTGGCGTTTTTCCAGACCAGATGGGACATGAAATCTGTCCACTGTCCTCTAGGGTGTCCTTCAACTTGAGACCCCATACCTCCACATAGAGGCATCTAGTTCGCATTTTGATCAGACGTCTAAAGCACCTCATCTGGCTCATTTCAGTACAAAGGACCAGTGATTAGTTTCTCCAGGATGTCTAAGCTCTTCACCTTGTTCAGCACCCTACAACTGAAATTTTGGACACCTGTATATGCAACTTCTTTTTTTTGGGTCACTATCCAGGGCTCATGACTATAGAGGAGGGTTGAAATGTACAGATATGCGACAGTGATGTAGGGTCTCCCCAACACCACTCTTTCTAAAGATTCATTTTTATTATGAAGATGGCTTGTAGATAAGGCAAATCAAGAACTTCACCTTACTTGGATCAATTGGGCACAATGTCCACATCATCACCGACACCACACAGCCCCGTTCAAAGTCAATATCCATCTGACCGTCACATGAGAACAGGCCCCCAAAATACCCTAACAGCACCTTAAAGTTTCATAAAATTCCAAATCCATCACAGCAATGCTTCCGTTTCCATGCTTACAGGCTTCATTCTTATAAATGGCAGCTACTTATAAACAACACACTGTGGTCATACTGTAATCTGACACAGCGTACTGTTTTTCACCCAGTTTTTGTCACCATGCCACTGTGGACAGCAGAGGCCTGCTGTGTGCCATCTCTGTTCCAAGACTGAGGGAGTTTTAGGTATTTCCCACCATCCACCACACTACAAAAACACACATGTTCTGTCTGGTTCATATATGGAATGATCAAGACCTTGATCTTCTTGCTAAAGTGGAATCTTTCTCTGACCTCAATCACAACATTACCAGCACAAAACTGGACTCTTCACATATCTTACTTACTTTACTTGACACAAGATTTAGTTTATATTCTGACTAATGGTTCTGTTCTGCCCTGCCTCATCCGGCTCTGATGAACTAGCCTCTCCGGGCAGCTGTTGAGACATTGCTTTGTGAGTTTATGTGCTGGAATTCCCATGGCAAACTTCTCAGGACTCACAGGTCCCACATGGTGTAAATCTGAAACTTGCAGTCAAAAGCCAGGCTCGCACTGGCTTTGAACAGCAATATTTAGTTGAGATCTTGAGAAAACTTGTGGAATAACTGTCAACTCTGAACCCAAGTAGTGGAAAAGGCTCCTTATTAAGTCAATATGTAACTGTTCTTACAACATTCATAGAATAACCTGTTGCAGTGAGCCTATTTAAAATATTTGGGGGGGGGGGGGGGGGGGGGGGGGGATAGATTGTATACAACGTAAAGACAGACATACACAGATAGAGATACATCTGCACAAATTTTAAGTGTTTGAATTTGAGTGGATCACACAGGCACGCTCCCACAGACATGGCTGGTGCGCCTTTGGTAGCTACCTTAAAGCTAATGCGTGTACAGTTGGTACATTGGGGACAAATAAACACACACATGGTCTAGCAGTCAAATCTTTGTGAGTTATGCAAGGCAAAATTTGCTTTATGCGTCAACACACTAACGACAATGTGAAAAGAATAATTTTATTTTTGCTAATTTGTTAAAAAGGTGAAATATCTCACATTGACATAAGTATTCAGACCATTTACTCAGGACTTAGTTAAAGCACCTTTGGCAGTGATTACAGTGTCTTCTGAGTATGACATGACAAACTTTGCACGTTTGAATTTGGGGATTTTCTGCCATTCATCTTCTCTGCAGGTCCTCTCAGGCTCTGTCAAGTTGAATGGGGACCATCGGTGGACAGATATTTTCAGGTCTTTCCAAAGATGTTCGATTGGGTTCAAGTCCAGGCTTTGGCTGGGCACCTCAAGGACATTCACAGAGTTGTCCTTAAGCCACACCTGCATTGTCCGGGCTGTGAGCTTAGGGTGATTGTTTAAAGGTATCTCTGTGTTTTGCTCCCTGTCCCTGCTGCTAAAAACACCCTCACAGCATGATGCTGCCACCACCACACTTCACCTTTGGGATGGTATTGGTTTGGTGATGAGCGGTGACTGGTTTCCTCCACACATGACTTAGACTGAGGCCAAACAGTTCAATCTTGGTTTCATCACACCAGAGAATGTTGTTTCTCATAGTTCAGGAGAGGACCATTTTGATGTTGGTCTGTCACTGAGGAGAGGCTTCAGTCTGGCCACTCTGCCATAAAGCCCAGATCAGTGGAGTGCTGCAGTGATGATTAACCTCGTGGAAGTTTCTCCCATATCCACAAAGGATCTCTGGAGCTCAGTCAGAGTGACCATCGCGTTCTTGCTCACCTCTCTTACCAAGGCCCTTCTCCCCAGATCGCTAAGATTTGTAGATTTCTCCAAATCTGTGCCTCGACACAATCCTGTCTGAGCGCTGCAGCAGTTCCTTCCACCCCATGGCTTGGTTTTTGCTCCCATATGCATTGTCAGCTGTGAGTCCTTATATTGACAGGCGTGTGCCTTTCTAAATCATGTACAATCAATTGAATTTACTCCTACCAAGGTGTAGAAACATCTCAAAGATAATGAAGAGACATTGGAGATACCTGAGCTAAAGTTGAAGTGTCATAGCAAAGGGTCTGAATATTTATGTTGAATATTCAGTTTTCACTTTGTCATTATGGGGTATTGAGTGTAGATTGCATATCTGTTACTTTCTGACAGGGTTGATAGCTGAGCAGTGGTACTGTTCTGTGACCAAAATATGTACAATTACTAAAGACAAGCACACACATACAAACAGTTACAGTTCAGATCATTTTGTCATTCCTCTAACCATATCAGTCAGGAATATGTTCGGGTGTGGAACATTGTCTTTCCCTTGGGCAAATGGCTATTTCCACCTGTAGATGGTAAATATCTGATCATGTATTTTTCCACACAAAAACAACACACATTGTAATTTTCCGTTGTTTGGAAATGAACTGGGAGGAATGCTTGGGCCTCACATTTAGACAATTGCATATTACTCAGTGCATTTCCAGGGAATATTTTCTCTCAGACCCATGAAGAAAGCCCCATGGTGTTACATACCAGTGCAGCAGAGTTAATAAGATCCTTATAATTCCTCCCTTTTTATCTCAGTAGTAATAAAAATGGAGAATGAAAACTATAAATAGACACTGAATGTCTAATAATAACACATAATAGGTTCCTGCCAATGTTGAGCTCCCATTGTGCTCTACTGACCCCTGACTGTGGAAATCAATCACAGCTTCAATCATACTCTAACCAAACACCATATTGTCTTGATTACTTTTATATGCAATGTAAAAGCTAAGCCTGCATCAACAATGCAAGGAACCCGGGAAAGCTCTTGGCCTATTGATATGGATACAATAACCATTCAGAGCCATAGGTGGTCAGACAGACATAGATCATGACTACACTCTGTTTTCAAATAATGAAATTCTGCAGCATGAGGCATGCCATCGGCATGCAAAACAGATACAGGGCAAGTAATTTAAGAACTGAAAGGGATCATGTTAAAACACAGATCATTGAATCATCTTTTGGCTTGTGAAAGGTGCAGTGTTGTTGCCATGACAGCACTGTGTGTATCTATTCGAGGCAACCAAATGCATGATCCGTGCCTCTATAGACCCATCAAACCTTCATGTGTGACTGTGTTTTATAAAATCATATCAAAACAGACCTGAAAATAGCACAGTTGCTTATAGAAACATAGCCTATGGACATGTTGAGGATGATGACTGTAGTGGCGGTTGTGGCTGTAATGTTGGCTGGGATTACATCAGCTGCATGCAGGTCAACACAAGTTGAGGGCGAAAGTTTTTGAGCAAACTGAACTCTCAGTTCAAAAGAACCAGGCATTGATTGTCCTAATTCATGAATGTTAGTCTGTAAATTCAAGCACTTTGTTCAGGCACATTCACACCTGTAGCTCAGTTAATTTGGTCCAGACCAAGGGAAAACAATTATACATTATAGCATTTCAGCTCTGATCCAGTTACTGTTCATTCTCGCTTTTTAGGAAACGAACCAAGAGCTTTAAACATTAAGTCATACAGACAGACAGGGAGTTCATTGATTAGACCATTTTATCGACTGTCATACTGCATCGTCAGCACTAAATAAACCCATGTGGGGAAATCGAATTTTTTTTTTCAAATTCTTTAATGCTTCTTATGACTTTATTTATATTCTCTGGTGTCACAAAAAAACTCACAAATATAAAGAAAACATTATTATTAGTTTTACTACGCTATACTACAAACCGAACGCATGTTAGGTATAATGGCAAACAGGTGGACAAAGGATTAAAAAGAGGTCTTTTGTACAGCAATATTTTAAGAGATATTATATTAATGTGGGATCCCTGCACTCGTGTTGTTTCCATGGTTAAATTATTTGGATAAATAATTATTTAATTTTGTAAAACGGTTTTCTTACCATTATTTCCTGAGCAGCTCAAAGCTCAGCAGATGGCTTTAATAGTGGTTTAGTTCTTGATAACATGATAAAATCACATGCAATCAAAAAAATACTGTGGTTGATCAATTTGCTTTCACACCAGAAATGAATTGCACCTGACTATGCTTGGAAGTGGACTGACAAGAAAATGCGGATTGGGAATGAACTGGTGAATACATTTTCTTTTTATGGTCCAAAATACTACAGCAAGACAAATTAAAGAGATGAAAGGTCACAGGTTTAAAATGATTCTTATATTAAATCATTTTCTATCATTTCTACACTGAATAAAGAGTGGAAATAGCAATGAAAAAGCAGAATCCGCCGTGGCTTCATTCAGTCAGAGCAGCAGAGCTCTTTGGATTCAGAGTTAAGCAGTAGTACTAGTTAAAATAAATAACATCAAAACATGAAAAGAACTAGTGTAACCTGCAGACTTTCCAGTATCTCCAAAACACGGGTCAGGACATGCCTTGTAAGTTCGTGCTGAGCTTTTCCAGAAATAACATAAGGCTCTGCTGAAGGTGTGAATGTGATTACTCACTGGTTTTCAGGACTAATAGTCCTAGTGCACCTTTTCATACACATCCCTTTGTAAAGCCCTCACTTCTTTATCATTAAAGTTGTATGCTCTATGAGGTCTGAGGTAAGTTAGGCTCCAATCCAACACCAATAACATGCTGCCAAGAAGTACAGCAAGAGTAGATATTATCTTTTAAGTAAAACAAATAGTAATTTCTGGGTTCAGTACGGCAGTTAAAAATCTAAAACAACAACAACGAAAAAATGTAAAGACGTCATAAGATTAGACATCGTTGCCATCTTGTAAAATTATTTCTTTTAACACAATGACTTGCACATTTTGCTTGTTACATAGACCTGTGGTGGCTATGTGACCAAAGCAGCTCATGATGTTTTAAAAAAAAAAAAAAAAGAATAGTTCACTTAAATATATTCCATTAAGGGTTTAAAAAATGTAATTACTACAAAGAACTTGTAGAGCATAATTCAGGTGTCTGACACCAAAAGACTGCAACAAGTTTAAAAGATGGATATTACACCAGTATTCTGGTTTTCACTGAAACCTTTCTCTCCTTTAAGGATGAAAAGATCCCCTTCAAAAGATCCACCATCAATTTTATTGTTTGTCAGACAATTGGAAGTCATCACGCTCACATTGTGAACTAATTAAGTAATAATAATAATAAACAAAATATCCTGATAAGATTTTTTTTATTTTTTTTAAATACCAGAACTCAAGATGTCCCGATCACATATATTAATGGCTCAAAACACTGACATTTACCCAACTGGTCAAGGCACATGGCCACCCACCCTGATTTCGACTGTTTGAGATTTCTGCGTCTTAAAGGAAGTTTTTCCTTTCCACTGAAGCAGGACGTCCAGTGTATTTGGATCAATCAGCTGATGAAAAGTAAGGTGTGCAAAATTTAGAAGGCTACAGCTGTTACTTCAGTTTCAGATTAATAATCAATGTATAGCTAACAATTTTGATAATTGTTATTTAAATCAATTATCAAACAAATGATAAACATTCTCTGGTTCCAGTTTCTAACACATGAGGATTTTTTTTGCCTATATTATACCTTGGGTTTCAGGCTGTTAGTAAGCATTTTGCATATAGCCATATTCTCAACTGTAAATATCTTGGATACAACTTGTTCACCTGACAGTTACACTTGCAGGTCCTGAGCAGAGATAAGTTCTAATGATGCCATTAGACACACTGAGTTTTTAAATCCTACATAAACGTTTGAGATTACTTTGTAAACAATGTGCAGGCAGTTTTTTAAGTTAATACTCTAGCTTTACATGAAATTTAACATTTATTATTTTCAATGTATTTCTAAAACATGGGACCATTTTCCTCTTTCAATGTCTCTCAATTTCTTACATCTCAGAGATAATTCATTGTAGCTAGTATCATAGACCTTAAGACGTGGTTAATCTTTACACAGGCAGAAAACTATTCCCTTGTTTAGAATGCCTAGAAGTAACTACCAGTGGATGTAAGTAGCACTCACAGAGTGATTAAACCCGTCATCTGGAGGTACACAAGTTCAGCATAAAGCACATGTTCCTTCCTTTAATTTTCACAGTGCATGTAGTTGCCATAACAACACAGCACTAATTTAAATATACTTAGGCCCTTTTAGCTACTTAAAATCACAGATGGCTAACTTGGAGGGAAACAGAATCATCCAAAAACACATCTTTTGGAACATTTCAGCTATAACAACATTTGCTTTAACTGCCTTAAAACATGCAAAGCCAATGAACCTACTCTTATAATGACCCCCAAAACAACCAGTTAAGGAATATTGAAAGAAAAATATGTAAATGACTTGGTGCACATAAGTCTCCTTTGAGAGTGACCATTTAGATCGATTAACAAAGCTCTGAAATTTACAAAACCAATTCTTTTAGCATTCTCTCAAAAAAAAAAAGCAGTGCAATAAATAAGATTGAAGATTTATACAAACTAATGAGCATTCACACAGTCATAGTTTTTGGGATTGCTGACTCGATTATAATCTCTATGTGCATGTTTTTGGTTTGACTGTCTACATGTGGGGTGGAAGGGGTTGACATGCACTGTCCCACAGTCCCTCCCACTGGGTCTGGCATTCAGGTACAGCTCCCTCCCTCCCTCTATAAAGCGTCTCATGTTAGCAGTGTAAACTTCAGACTTCAACTCATGGTAAACTCTTTACAGCCTTGGAAAAAACACCTATCCCTGATAAACAGTACACAACACACTTGAATGTGTGCCATTAATTCTTTACATCACATTACAAGCTAGAGCCTGAGGTAAGTGACTTTTTTTATAATTTTAATCTAAGTTTAAGATTATTTTTAAACAATTGCTAAAGACCTCTTTAGGTATTTGGAAATGTAAATACCCGGTAAAATTTGGGGATAGAGTTTGAAGGACTAGTAGTTGAGTACACACTTTCATTTTTATCCAGTGATGTTGGCTGTACTGATATATGGATGTCTCATCAATAACCCGATTTTCAAAGCCATTAACATTAATTTGTAATTTAAAAAGTGACAGATTGTTTCTTAACCACTCTGTTGTTCAGCTACAAAGGCTTGCCAACTGGTAATTAAAAGCTGTCTTCTAATCAAACACCACTTGTGGCAGCAGTTCAGACTAATCCTCATAAATTCAATTTCTGTATCTTTGCTATTGACAGCTCACAGCCAAAATGAGATTAGCCCTGCAGACTGTCATCTGCTGCTGTGTTTTCACCATGGTCCTGCCACTGGTAAAAGGTGCCACAGGGGAGCTCAACTCCAGCTTGAAAAAGAGGTGTGTTTATTCTTGAGAAAAAACAACTTATTATTTAATCCTTCAGCATTCAAATGATGTGCTCACCCCTAACACAAGAGATTCATCACATTATGTCTATTAGTATAGGAGAACAAGTGAAGGAACTATCCCTGAGCAGTTGAAGTTCAGTTTTGCTATAGCTCAACAATTGCCTACAGAGATTTGACAGTTTTAAAAAGCTAATAACTACATTAGCCAAAGCCTAAACACATAAAAACATTTCTGACAAGGCTCCCTAAAGTTCCTATATCGTACTACAGAATAGTGATAGTGAAGCTATATTATGAGTGGGGTATCTTACAATAATAATAAACTTGTCACTGTTCTGTGGTGGAAAAACTGTGCAATGGAGACACCGTTTCTAAACTATCTCAAACATTTGGCACAATTTCTTGTTTCTTAGTGGTCTGCATATAAACTGATGCCAATATTTCTGTCATAAGATAATATTGGTCAATATACAGGCTGGGGAGATTTATTGGTCTGGAAATTTTAGCTTTTGAAGAATCAAACGATATTTTCTTGAAAAAAGTAAAGATGTCCTGCCTTTATGATACTAACTGATCCAAGAAAACATATTGAGCTACATTGGCATCAAATCAAATCATGTCATATTTTGGATGTATAACGCTGTTACTTTGATATCATCACTTCATGTCTGTACCCAACAATTTCTCTTTGAATTAATGCCAGTTGCTATCACAGCCTCTTCTGTTTCTGTGTTGCAGGTTTAAAATATGGCTGCAGGGCCGTATGAAGAGAGACCTGGGCAACAGCTTAGTGACAGCCAATGAAAGGCACTCTGACATCCACGTTGGACCACAGCAGGGCGAGAATGCAAAAGCTGTCTCACCTTCATTAAGGTAAGAAGGAAAGCTGCATTTTGGGTGCACTTTTGGCCTCATTTGATAGCTGACAGTTAAAGATAGATAGGAAACACGATGATAGAGAAAAGGTTAAGAAATGCAAGAAAGGTCCCCAGCTGGAATCGAACCGGGAGTATCAAAGTTATATGGTGTGTAACCATTAGGCTACCAGGAGACCCCCAAAGTACTACATTTATTAAGTGCTCTGTAGATGCCACCTGATAACACAGGAGTTAAATTCCAAATGAAATGACAGCCATGTAAGAAAAGAAGACTGTGGATGATCTATCCTCTATTTAACTGTTGTAAATGTGAATGAATCTTAATGACAAGTTGGATTTAAACCCTGTCAAAATATGTGTTTCTAGGTCATATTCATCTACTCTGGAAAGCAGTCTGAAAATAGAGCATAAATATTACTTTTTCTTTTCCAGCTTTGGCTTAAAATTCAGACCTAGGAGGTCATCATCCAAAGCATCCGGCTGCGTCCTAGGAACATGTGTATACCACGACCTGATCCACCAACTGCATAAGATTCGGAACAATGACCAAAAAGAGCCCAAGGCCCCTCCGGAAAAGATTGGCTGTACGGGCTACGGGCGCCGTCGCCGCTCACTCCTGGATGTCTCTCAGTTTGCCCTCCAGTCAGGAAGACAAAGAAGGAGCACTGAAGCTGGTCAGCAAGTCCACATACACAAAAGCAAATGCACAGTGGCCTAAGACATGCATGGAAAGGCAGAGGAGAATCCTTGTCGGGATTTTTTTGCTCACAGCAGATGAAGATAAGTCCCCTCAAAGGTTTTATTCTACAGATTTACAACTAGATATGCAAAAAGAACAGCTGCTACATCTGTACTGCCCATCAGAGGAAGCTCAGGTCATTCTGGATGAAAGCAAGATTCCAAAAATAGATACTGAGAAGTTTGTGTGCGTATGCTTAGTGTGTCTGAGCGAGTGTGTGATTTATGGATGAATTCAAGTCAGACTTGTGGGACTTGACAAGAATGTCTGTCTCTTCTTCAGCTTCCAAAGTGAGCTAAGCAGCTGAGATAGAAGACAATTCCTGAAGATCTTGTCCAAAACGCCCACAAACTGAAGAGCTGCAATGAGTAAATTACTGGGGCCACAATGGGGGAGAATTCTTTTCAAGAAACTGACATTATTGGACCCCAAACTGTCACATTCAGGATCCCCTCACAAGTGAAATGAATGTGGTGAAGTGCAATTTATACAATATGTACCAAGCCTATACATAGTTTAAAAATATGTAATTATCAGCTTGTATATAAGGATATATAAAGCTACCTTATATTTAAGCATACAATACAATTATATTTTTATACATCCAAAACACATATTGAACATGTCTTTTACTTTTAACTTCAATGAAGTATCTGATGCATCTTAACTGTGTAAATAATTATCTTGTCCTGTATGTGAATTAAGTATCTTATAACTGAGTTACATGTATACCAACTATCTTTACATTATTGTGATGATAATACTTATTAGAAATCAATCATATTAGAGATGTTTTAAAGATATTTGTTTCAATGGTAAAAGTCATACACAGCAACTGAAAAGCAATGAGGAAATTTAGTTTTTGGCCAGACTTTAGAAGCAATGATGGATGATGAAAAGGCTGTTTTTGCTATGACGTAGAAGGACTGATGAGCTAATACAAGTGTTTTGCTGCCATCTAGCTTTACAGTAGGCTACACGTAGCCAATGCAGGGCCAACTATTTCAAAATCAGTGCAGTTTCAAGAGACCTTACTATGGTAACATTAAATGTTTCTTCTTAAAAAGCCTTAGTTTTGACATTTACCTGCTTATTTGAATGTAATAAATCACAATTTACTCATGAATCAACTAAAATTACTTGAAATGGTATATGGTAACATGATTTATGTCTTGTTGTGGCAAACATGACAGACATTGAAATTGTTTTCAGCTGGCTGCAATGTCCTTTTTGGAAATAAATGAATCAATGCAACAATGAAAAGATCTTGAACTCTGATTTTATGTGACCTAATATTAAATATTCTGCCTGTGCGTGCGTGTCCTGGTGTTAGACGCCACATAGGCAACACAGGATATGTCCCTTGTCATTTTATGATTTTGGAATATGCAGTTGATGTTGTAGTTAATGTGTCTATAAAATACAGTGAGCAGATCAAAAAACCTGGAGTGATTCTTGATGCTGATCTTAACTTTAAAAGTCATGCCATCAACATAACTACATAACATATCTTAACATTATATACATAACAGCTTTCTATCTTTTGAAGAATATATCCAAAGTTAAAGGTTTCATATGTCAAGCAGGTTCCCTAAAACTGGGCCATGCATTCATCTATAACAGATTGGATGTCTGTAATGCTTTCTATTAGATGACTAACACAGACAGGCAATCTCAAGGCAGCTCATTCATAACGCAGCAGCAAGTCCTTATACAAACGCAACACACGCAAATACAAACATATATAAAACATATATAAATGTGTATATATAACACTGGCTTCCAGTACAACACAGAATTAACTTCAAAATTCTGCTGCTCGTCTATACAGCATTTAAGGGTCCGGTTCCAAAGTTTATAACTGACCTGCTCACTCAGGTACAGTCCAGCAACCAGAGCACAGGTCATCAGGCAGTTATCTTGAACTGCCATTATGTATGAACAGTGCTATACAAATAAATGTTGACCTCACTAAATATAATTAAATCCTGATTTTTATACAGTCCAGAACATGTGAACCAATGGTGCACATTCCATTCTAAAAGTAACACTGTTTATCAGCTACACTGTCTAAAAGAAACACATGCACTAAGATTAAATTTGTCCTCGGTCAACATGTTCCTAAAATTGTGTAATCATGGCATTTCCACAAAATGAATTATGTTTTGGCAAAGACAATCCAAGTTTTGATGAATGGAGAGAAAAGAGCAACTGTGTTTTGCTGTACATCAGTAACACTCAAATGAGGACTAGATAGAGATATTAATATCCATGGAATTTGACCTCCACTGATGGTATGCAGAGTGGTAACTCTGTCCTGAAACAATTTTACCATAAATCTGGTTATTCTCATTATAACATCAAAACCTCCCCATTAGAACAAGTATATTATCATACAAAATGAATAGTTAAAGTAAAGTTATAGTTAGTAAAGTTCAAAGACATTTATCAAAATAAAGAATTCTTAAATCAAATCAAGATTTTTTTGTAGTTTCTTCAAATGATAATCAGTATTTTCACCAGATGTTTGTATTTGTAATAAAATGTAGTTTTCTGTAGTAGTATTTTTGTCTTTGCCAGGTCCATCTGTAAACTACTTTTTTTTTTTTTTCAATTCTTTATGTTTAGGGCAGCATTTTATTTTAAAGATCATACCACAGGAAATCATACTTTAGTTCCCTATGCCATCCACAGTTTCAGAATTTTATTTGGGAGAGGTTCCTGGAAGAAAATATAATAAACTAAGTGAAATCAAATCAAATAAACAATAACAAAAAGGTCAGAGTAAAAATGAAAAAACAATACAAGATCAATCATTCAATACTTCACTAAAATATGCCCTTATGGGCCTTACATATTTAATCCACTTGGTCCAAAGTTTAATAAATTAAGTTTTCTTCAGACGGAGAGAAAAGTTAATATTTTCCATAACAGAAATGTCATTTACTATATCTATCCACTCCTGTATCGTTGGAGGTTCAGTAAGTAACCAGCGCCTTGTGAGCGCTTTTTTTACAAGCAGAAATCAAAACACCAAACATATATTCATCTGATTGCCTTGCCTGAAAATCAACAATTCCAGTGTGGAAAATTGCAAGGGCAGATCATTATCAAATATGATTTTTAGTACTTTGTGAAACTTGGCCACAAAGGGCCTAATCACCGGACAATCACAAAATATATGCCAGTAGTTTGCTTCCTGAAATCCACACTGTCCTCAACACTTGGCATCCCCTCCTGCAAAGTGTCTTTTCTGATTTGGTGTAATAAAGAAACAAAATACTACATTTCCACCCAAACTCCCACCACACATGCAAGTTGGTGCATTTTCACTGTAGTTTACAAACATCTAACCAATGCTCATTTGATACTGTAAGGTTGCTTTTCCATTTTTCTTTAACATATTCTATAGTGTGGGTTTTTTTTGTCATAAGGCTTTTATAAAGCCTAGAAATAACCCACTTGTTTGAATTATTTTGATAGGCATCAATAATTATCTTCAATACTGGATCATTCATGTCAGTTTTATTCATAATGTTGTGTTTAAAATGGCTGCGTACCAGGAGATATCTGTAAAAATCTGATTTTTCAAGACCATATTCTTTTTCAGGCTCTCAAAGTCTTTTAACTATCCATTTTATGTCATGAAGTAGAATGTTGTTATTACCTTTAAGATCCAGAATTTAAATCTGAAATCCATTTTATTAGGTATAAACCCAGGATCATAAGCACACCATTGAATTACTTGTAGTTTATCATCTAGTTTATATTTTATCATGTTCCAGATTTTTAAGTGGGTATTTATCAGTGGATTTTGCACACTATCTAGAAAAATTGCCAAAATTTTCATAAGCCAACACTGCCTGAATTGGTGGGTCACTTATGAAATAGATTCGATATCTTTCCATCTAGCGTGAAATGTTGTGATGCATGTGCACTCCTTTGGGAGTTGGAGTGTTTTAAATTTAATTCTGGGTTTCTTCCCCGTCAAATGAATCTAGATATTATTCTATTCAATTCAGAAAATTGTTTTAATTTCTTTCTACAGAAAGAGCTTGAAATAAGAAGAGATACCATGGAAGAATATTCATTTTAATAGAGTCAATTCTATGACTAAGACCCAGGGAAGAAATGAAATTCCATCTGTGTATATCCACTTCATTCCTTTTAAAAAGGGGGCCATTTATTTCTGACAGTGTCGAAATATTTCTTTTTTTTATTCTATTGAATATTATCTATTACATGCAGAGTCCGCCTGACATCATTTTGAGTTTGTCTTTGTGAGATAAACCCAGTCTGGTCATAATCTGAGGAAGGATCTTGTCCAGTCTTTTGGCGAGGATTGCTGTGTATAATTTATAATTGACATTCAATACCAAGATTGGTCTATATGATCCATACTCCAGTTTGTCTTTTCCATCTTTGTGAATAACTGAGATCACTGCCTCACCCCATGATGGAGGAAATTTAGCATCTGTTTAAGTTGTATTATAGGCCCGAAGAAGGCTAGGCATTAATTCAAATCTAAAGGCTTTATACCATTCTGAAGATAAGCCATTTGGGCCCAGAGATTTATTCGCTTTAAGTCTGGAGATGGCGCTATTTAGATCTGTCCACTTATCGTAGATGTTCATGTTCGATTTTGTTCCTCTGTCAGGACAGGTAGGTTGAGAGAATCAAGGAACTTGCCAATTTGCTGTTCACCCTCTAGGTGTGGTTGAGTATATAAAAACTTCAACAAAAGAATTTCATCTTGTTTATATAATACTGTTTTAGAATCTGGGTCCCTTAGTTTATATATATACTGCTTGTAAAATACAATTTTAATGTCACTTTTCTTAAATAAAATCCTGCACAGTGTCCAAAACTGCATGAATGTAGCTCACTTCAACTATTAGGGACAACTGAAAAATTCACCTTACACATAACATATAAGGCTCCATTTAAAAGGTGTAATGTTTAAGATCTGCCCAGATCTGGCCAGAATTTAAGTTTATACTGTTCAAAAAATGAACTAACACTATCAAAAGTATGTGAAGGAGCCACAGTGATGATGTCATGACCAAGACATCCATCTATTGTATTTCAGAGATATCTACTGAAATGAGAATGTTAACCAACTAGCTGTGTCCTGGGCCGTGCTGTAGTACCACTTTATGGCACTAGATGCTGTGTGAGTAAGTGTAGTGTCTAGTCTGCCCTCAGTCCCACGAAGAAGAACAACTTCCTCCAGAGC
>NW_019525551.1:4371179-4428117 GCF_002814215.2 Seriola lalandi dorsalis | reverse complement strand
AGGATCCACTGCCTAATACTGTATTTATTTTAGCATATTCATATCTATCCTTACTATTTATTATACACACACATACAACAGAGATAACATGTTTGAATATAAAGAACTTGTATGATCTAAACTAATTGTTCTATCACATGTATTGAATGAATTCCAGTCCAGTCATTCCCAGCGATGGACCAGCACCTGCCTTTACTTCTGCTTCTGGCATCATCAACCATCACCACATTACAGTGACACCTTGGAGTATTACTCCTGCACAGAACAGATATTGTCTATACTGTGATCTTTTACACATCCTGCTCAGCAGGGGTTTTGCCAACACTTTTGTACATAGTTTTTTTCATAGTTTTATTTTATTTTTTCAATATGTGTATCTATGTATATTTATTTTTTTTGACTGTTGCAGTATATTACCTTTTTATTGTTATTTCCTGTTAATATGTTTATTGGATACCGCACCAAACACCAAGCCAAATATCTTGTAAATAAAAACCTACCTGGCAATAAACCTTATTTTCTGATTCTGCCTTTGTGATGATGTCATCATCCCTTCCTCATGCTGCTGTGGCCTGACACCCATGTGTTAGAAGACCTATGATCAAGAATTGTTGATTTACATTATACAGTCTATAAATGGGTATCACTTAGTTCTGTGGCTACTCTCCCTAAAAGTGGGTGTCCAGCTAAGATGACTCCAAAGGCATATCGCAGAATGATCAATAACTTAACAAAAAAGTCAGAGTAACAACTACAGGCTAAAGGAAACATTGGAGCTGGGAAATATCTCTGGTCATGAGTCTCCTGTGCACAAATCATGGGTCATGGCTGTATGGATCATGGTGTCAGGAAAGATAAATGTTTTTCTCATGCTTGTGGATTCTAAGTGGAGCTGAATTACTTCAAAACTTCACTTCTGTGGGATTGACCCTTAAAGTGTGGGTGGACCAATTGAACAATGACAAACTCAACTGACTACACCTCAGTATAATACAAATGTAATCATTCTGTGCATTTACAGGAGGAAACGTTGTGACCACACACTGTCATTATTGTTTTTAGATAACAGACCACCAGCACTCTACTAATAAAATAATTTAAATTAATTAAAATATTATTTAAAATGCTATGATATTGAATACCCCTTTTCAAGAATTATTGGAACTATGTAAAAGTTGAAGATTAAGTAAAAAGAATCAAAATCCTAAGCCAGCTCTCCAGGGGGCATGAGAGGGACTTCACTAATGAAATGGATTTTCCTTCACTGTCCAGATGGTGGCGTTGTAAGCCTGACTCCACCACTGGGAAACAACCTAATCTCCAGCTTGTACAGGATACTGTAGGTAGTCCAAAGACATTTGTACGACTGAGGTTTATCAGCATTCATTGACAGGAACTTTTCCACAACAAATTTCAAGGAAAGCTATTTTAAGTTCTATTTGTAAGTACAAGTAACCCCGCCCCCCCACACTAGAAAGTAATGGGCAAGGTTATTCATTTATTATAATTATAAACCATTTGTTTATCACTGGATACACTGTAGAGTGTGATAAATATCCTTCCCTACAAAACTACACCAGGAGTCACTGAGTGTTTGGGGTCTTTCTACATCAGACTCCCTTGCCCAGGTGATCCAGTCAGAGTGAAATCTAGATATAACATTATTTATCTGTGAATAATGTCCGACACACATCTTTAAAGACACTTTTTTTTATATATCCCCTAAAAGTGACAGTGATATTTTGCATGAATAATGTACTGCACATACACAAAGAGGGGTGTGGTCTACAAATACTAGCATAGTTTCTATGCTCTTGAAAATGTGAAGCTTCCTTCACCACTTCCTCTACTGAACTGGGATACATTGAAGAAAAGCACTTCCTGAAACTCCTTTTGAGCGCTCTAACTTCAAGCATTTAAATTTCACATTCTTTACACTTGTTCAGACCGGCAGTAAAGGGTAAACTGTCTGCACACAAGAAGTGGCTGCTCTTCTGTCCCTTGACACCTAATAAGGGAAGCTACAGGGTTAACATTGTGCACTACCCTGCAAACAGTAAGTACACTGCTGTCACAATGATGCTTTGTGCCTGCATTTGACTCTTATCTCCTTGTGCGCTTCTATTTACGGTCACACCTTATCTTTTTCACCACTTTTGCTGGTTTCATTGCACTTGCCCATTTCGCATGGTGTTATCATTTGACAGAAATACCTTCAGTTGTGTTTTTTACTGGAAGTTAATATAGATCAGGAAAAATGCACACTATTTCTGAGTAGTAGTAGTAGTAGTAGTAGTAGTAGTACTAGACTTTCATTGCTGTGGTATTTTTTGTGATGTATCTAGAGGTATCAGAACAGAAGAATTTGAATACTTTAAGTTCTAGATGACTGACAGTCAATGACGTTTTGTTTCAAAGACTAAAATTGGTACTTTAAAGACTACACATTCCCCATAGGTATGAATGTGAGTGTCTATCAACTGTAGGAAATGTCAAACAAAAATTGGCAACATGTCTGTCTCATTTCTTGTAAAGATAAATTATGTGTAGTGATATAATTTAGTTATGGTTAAATTAAACTTCAAGATTAACTCAATCTAAAGTATCTATCCTACCATCAATTGTAGGCAAACGCATATACTCATCTATTCCATTAGAAAGCAGTATTTCCTGGAAGCCCTGGGAAAAGCTATTTGTCTTTTTGTTTGTCTCGGGGGTCACATATTTCTTATGTATTTACTCGCAAGGAATCAAGAGGGTCTGTGATTCTTTGTAATTTATGAGTGCTTAACTTGTACTAGACTATATTAATTTTTGTATTCTACTTAATGTTAAAGTATATATATATATATATGTATTCATGTTTTGTAATAACCCCCCACGGCTCTGACTGCATACCTGGCCAGGCTCAGTGGAGGTGCAGGAGGTTTTTTTTGCATTATACAATACAGTACTTACTTCGTCTGCCAAGAAAGCATGGGTTGGGTCAGTAAAGCTTATTGTTATGTCCTGTAAAAGCACTTTGAGGCGTTACTGGTTTATGTAAATAAAAGTGTTTTGCAATGGCACTTCCTGCAGGGTGCTGGAAATAAGCTTTGGCTAATACAGTACATACAGAACATCGGACACTGCTTCTGCAACTGCAGCCTCTTTCTGTACTTGTCCCCTACAAATAAACCAAAGCAGTAGTACAGTCCACAGTCATCTGCACATTTGAATATAGGAAATGAGCTGATGGTAGAATTCTATGATTGTTCTAGGAAACTGTCAAAAGGTTGAAAACGACCTTAGAGTATTTCTTCACTCAATCAGTCATTGCTGATCACTTAAGTGGGCCAACACTAAAACACTAAATGAGGAAGACAGATAACTTGAGTCTATTGTATTTGTTTAAGCCAATTCTTCACAATAAACAACCAGTCAATGACTAATGTTGGACACATAAAACCACACTAGTAGTACTAGTACTCAGTACTCGTGGGTTGGACAACATCCATTTTGGAAGTCAGCCTTCATTTTGATCTCAACTACACACTTGTAAAGTTTCATGATGCAGACAAAATCTGTCCACCGACAGACAGACACCTGCCAAAAACTGCCTACCCAAAGGCAGGTAGTATCCTACTACCCGAACTGCCTCTATTGTGGTTCCTACTACAATCAGTGTCTCCAGGACCATATTTTGGCATCACACAAACACAAAAACACACAGTGACAACTGTACCAAACATGCAGTTGTGAGTTAAAATAGGCACTGTGTCTGTTTTGTCTCTTATTTCTTGTGAAGATAAACTATGTGAAAATTACTTTACAAAAACTAGGATTACACAAAAAACTTGGTCATGACAAACTGTTGGATCATGTTTACGCAATAGCAATAGCAACAGCAACAGCAACAGCAACAGTTAAGTTTAGGCAAACTATTTTGTTTTGGTAAAATAAAAATTAAGGAAAAAGATGAACTTAATTTAAAGTACCTGAAACATCTTGCAATATCACTTTTCTCAATGAAAATAATGACAACGTTTTTTATGTTGTGTATGTCCCGAAAACAGTGTATTCCATTATTAGGTCAGAACTTGCTGTGCAGACATTCCCCCAAAAATGCAACAAGCCTTGACATGCCTTTTAAAGAAAAGTTCACTTAAGAGTAACAAGGGGCTACTGGGTGGAGAAATCATTACTGGAACTGGTCTAAGTATCCAAGACTACTTGTGTTGCCTGTATCTTCAGGTACATTCATGTTTACATTTCATGTCTGTGGTCAGAAATGACTCATTTCAAGGCCAAGACATCCTCATCTCTTCAGAGGACTTTTAAGCACAGGCTATAGCCGACTACTAAACCCACTAAACTCTCATGCTACCTCAGCTGTGAGTGTTGCTTTTAAATGTTTACATATACAAAAATTTAAATATCTAAATATACACAAACCGGTTCACAATGACTTTGTCAGTGCACTGACACTGAACACTATCAGTACAGAGCCTTCAGACAAGCAAAAGAGTAATGTGACTTCAATGTCTGGCTGTGTGTACGTTAGCCTGTAACACAAGAGAACAGGAAATTCCAAAACCAGCAAAGCACTTACTGTGAAACTCTCTGAACCAGCTGCAAGCCTGTTACTCTGTGCTACTTGTCTTACTTTCATCAATGTTGTATACTTAATCAGACAGATGACATCAGCTGTTGTTCAGTCACAATTGCAGTAAATTGAAGTTTGTACTTGTGTCCAGTCCTGACGTTGGATCGATATTACACTTATATAACATGCATTTCTGTGGCAAGGCTTGTATATATCACATATGTAGGTCAACCAAAGTACATGCTCATTACTCACTTTATAAATAGTACCCTAACAAATCAGTATAATCCTGACTTAGGAGAAAGCACTGGTACTTTATTCTGCAATGTACCAGTAACCTTGTTCTTTCCAGGTTAGCTCTTTAAATTATTTCAACAATTTCAAACTTCTGATATTCCAGTTTTTTAACATTACCATCTTAAAACAATGGAGGTAACTGTGGATTCCCTACAGCAAATTCTGCAGCCCTGCAACATCAATGTGCAGAAAAGTAAAAAAATAAAAGAATCAAATAAAGAAGTCACTTACTAATATGACAAAGGGGAAGTCCTGAGCCCTGTGGATCTTATCTGGAATGAGCTTTGAGACTGTAAAGGAGGACAGTGGGAGTTGGCTCATGTTCATGTTTTAGTCTTTAACAGAGGATTACAAATATTTACATTTTATTAAATGGACAGGATGTGCACTGATTGCAGTGCCAAATGAATGGGAATGAATGCGAAAGGATTTGGCCAATGCCGAGATAATTTCTCTTGTTTCTTAATACAAGTGAAATTATATTTTTTATTATTCTCAACTGTATTATATTCATTTTAGAGATATTAACATTTGTATTTACTTGAGATATTGCATAAAAAAAAAAAAAAAAACATTTCTCTCATTATCTAAAAATGTCAATTAATCAAAACATTGAAATTGAATACAAGGATAAATGACTTGGGTAAGATGACTGGGTAAAATTGACACTTTTTCTCTCAGTGTGAGTAATCGATGCAGTAGAGAATATGTACTTCTGCTCTGTGTGTGTGTGTGTGTGTGTGTGTGTGTGTGTGTGTGTGTGTGTGTGTGTGTGTGTGTGTGTGTAAATGCTCGCGTGTATGCACATGTGCTTGTCGTGAGGAGACCTGAACTGCACTTTAATCTCTTTAACTCCACTGACCCTCCAGCAGGTCTATCATCAAAAACACATGTTGCGTGGGCAAGTGCTGTGTAAAGCCTCAGAGTCGTGGCTGTAGCATTTTGGCAACTTTACACTGCTGCAACACCAAACAAATCTCACTTGCACTTTCCACCTGCATGAAATAAATCTGTTATTTTTTAAACACATGGCTGCATCCTGCTCCTGCTTTATATTTTCATTTTTTTCCTAAATCTGAATCTTTAGAAACTGAAACTCACCACCTGCCAAACTTAACCCAAATAAGAAGCTGAGCATTCACCCACTTTCTGAGGCTGATCTCTAGTCTGTTCCACTGGTCTCAGCCAGATAGGAATTGCACTGGTCAGAGTGGGTATGTGTATGTATGTGTGTGTTGTGCACAAGTGCTGATGTTGCAAGTCCAGTTCTAATTAAAGCTTTGTTTCTCCTAGGTGAAAAAAGATCAAAATGAGGAGAAGGGACACACCCCTTTGTAAGCAGCAGTCTACACCATGCCTTGGGAAAGGTGAGTGATTACACCCCAGTTCTGGATGAACATAGTATAGGGCACATGTTCACATTTGTACAGAACAACAAAATAACAATGATGCCAATAAAGTAATACAAGCACAACTCCCACTTATTAAAAATTGAATTTATGCCACAGTTCCTCTCATATCTGTTGACAGCATAGGTAAATCAAAGAGAAACAAATCCAGTGCTATGAATAGCACTGGACAAGGATTAAACTGTATAACATTCTTGTTCCACTGGCTTGTAACAGTGCTAAATACTGAGAAGGAGTTTTTGTGTCATCTGTTGGCAACATGTCATGAAGAGCTACAATGACTATACAAAGGCACAGTTTTTTCATCAAAATCATAAAAGCAAAATGTTCCAGTGCAAATCAAAGTTATATGTACTGTGGTAGGCAGCCAGTTGTACGTAAGAGTTACACACTCAGGTTTCAGCTTCTAAATGAGAACAATAAAACAGTAAACCAAGGTGAAAGTTTCTACACTAATCCACCATACACACTACAGACAGTGGTGGTCAAAATAAGGGCAGCGAATCAAAGTAGAACGTGTAACAGAACTGTGATAAAAGCCTGGACCAACAGCCTTGGGAAAAGATGATTTTCCACTATCTATAAAAGAGGCCCAAACCGGTTTTGAGATGTGTTATCAAAATTACACGTAGCCAAACTCTGCAGCTTCAAATGGCTTTCCATTTTCTCAGTGAGAGAGTGAAATTTGTTTTCATCTGACAACTACTGCTTTTGGTAAATAATGGATTCTTGAAAACTGTACATCTAAACAACTGCCTCATTAAAACTGTTTAGACATGAAATGCACAAACAGCAATTAAAGCCAGTTTTTCAAATGTACCATGCCACAGTATTTCATATTCTTCTTATTGCCCCATTTTACAGATAGCCACTCACATGTTAGCAGCCAGTTGTGACATACCAGCTTGGATTAGCAGCCCCTGTTGCCATGACGCTCTCACCACCCTAAAATAGAGATAGAGAGGGACACTCAAGACAGCAACAACTAGCAGCTGCATTATACATACAGGCACCAGACCACATAAACAGCAGAGCAAACCCTGTCTGAGGCAGTCAGAGTAAAACACAGCAGAGACACATCGCAGACACAAGACAGATATAGACACCAGAAACGCGGACAGTCTTGACAGCGTCAAGTAGTTTCAGTTACCCTTTAAAGTGTCCTGTAAGACTCGACATCGAATGGCAGACATATGAAAATAGTGGAGCCAAAGCTAAGAACAAGAGAGTCTAGAAGAAACAGAAGCAGACACATGAAAGCTGAAATACTTGACTCAACAGGCAGAGACTGAGAGAGCCAATCATGGCCCAAATCACTACAGAAGGTAAGAGACAGATAGAGCTTCCTCTATGTTATAAAACTGTATAGTGACATTGAGATTCAATGTGATGACAATTAACAGTTGAGGCACTGAGGTGGAGAGATTTGATGGCTCACTTTCTGATTCTATGAAGTATACCAGTTTTCAGCCAAAAGTGACAGCTGACACAGAGGAGTGGAAATATTATCAAAAGTGAGTATTATGAATTACTGAAGCAATTTGTGATACATTAGGCTACATAAAAGGTCTATTCTTACAAAAAGCAGATCAGCATATTAATTGAAATTTTATTAGATATGTTGATATGTAAAATACCTTCCTAACATTCCCAGACTGCTTTATGTTGGTCAGGTTTCTATAGCTGGGGCATGTAGGTCAAGGTCATCCTAGAGGCTGCTCAGCTGTTCCAGTAGAGAGTTTACACGTGCTGACAGGCTCGTCAGGAATGACAGCTTCCGAAATGTGCTAGCCAAAGAACCGGCAGCATATTGTACCAATGTGAGCGCAAATGTTAATGGTGTCATCTGTGAAGGCGCCAAGATCACTAAAAGCCTTCAGATGGATTGTGTTGCATGTAAACCACTTAGGATGGCGAGTCTGTAGCAGAAAAGTTTGCTATCTGACATGATGATACTGCATTTTCTGTCTTCCGCTTGTTGATTCGAATACCTCCACAGGGATTGATGCTGGAACGGGGCTGTACTGACTGCAACTTTAATATTATTAGTAACAGTGATGACATGGTGGTCAGAATAGCCAAACTTCTCCATTACTGATGGGATGTTGGATGGCAACAGTAGTTTTCACAGCAAGGAGATTAAGCAAGCAGGCAAAGCTATTTAAAAAAACAACAACTCTGCTGCCTTTCATCTGGTCTGATCAATGTATGAATTCACAGGGCCTCAAGTTTAAAAATAGGGTTCATACCATGCGCATGCAAGAGAATCAGGTCAATACAAATAAACATGACTATGTTTCCACCAAAAGGTCTTGAGAACCAAACTCATGGTACGCGAATAACTGCAGTTCTAACAACAAAGACTCAGACATTCACTTTCCATTTAGAGTAAAAGCTAAACAAATCAGTTCGTGTGAACTATCAGGCTACATATCTGCAGATTCCTCGGGAATTTAGCTCAATTAACTGTTCATATATTTGTACTTTACGCTGGTCTGGTGCAGTTTCTGCAAAAATGCTAACTTAGAAATCAAGTTGTTGGGAAAAGCAATTTTTACCAACTTAAAATATTGCCTTGTCAAAATGCAGCAACAAAGAAAACCAAGCCTTGAAATCCAATAAAACAAACTGTCAACCAAGCTTTTAAAAACCATGCCTCACAATATATGTCTGTCATTAATGCGGATAAATTAAAAACTGATCCATTACATAGCACCTAATTTTCATGATAACGTCATACTGTTGAATTCAAAGCAACTAGATCGACTCAACTATGATTGCACTTTGTTTCAAATCAAACAGACTAAACACAGCCATGCAGCAAGATACAAACAGACTGTGGAAGTAAGATCTTGTCATGTTTTCAGTTTTCTCCGTGTTGCATACCATTCCCAGTGCTGTGTGATCCCAGAGAGCGTGACCCTCTTTTCCCCCAAGGGGTCGAGACGTCACACTGCCTAGTACACCCAGGACGGACAGTGATTAACTGTGTTTACTGTAACTTGCCCGACACATTGGCAGAAAACGTAGCCAGGATTGAAACACAAGTCAGCCACTCAAGACCTGTTTACTGATGTGAGTTCAGATGACTCATCCCTTAACCCCCGACACCCTGACCTCAAACTCATATTTGTAGGTCTCATGTTTATCTTCCTGCTATTTGTATTTACTGCCACCCTTAAGATAATGTTATTTCTTCTTTAAGTGCAGAGATATATCATCATGTTAGCAAGTTTCTCAGATTCTATAACCATATTATCACATTGAAGCTGTGGTCCTTGTTAACTAGTACACAATCATAACATAAAACCATGTCTGTTCAGTCTGCTAATGACTGCTGTGAGGAACTGATTACCTAGTAATCACAATTATTCCACAATATCACAATGGAACATTAACCTGTATGTCACTGGTGCCCTCCACACAGGGACTACAATTGGAAATAAGCTACATCCAGTGCAAATAGTTCTGCCCCTTAAAAGTTGATGACTTCAATTTTTTCCCCAGCTGACTCACAGTACACAAAGCAATGCAGAAGCAATAGAGTGGCAGGCTGTAAACTTGACAAACCAAGTCCTGTCTTAAAGTGACAGAACCATCAAACTAACAGTGATGGAAGTAGAGGCAGGTGATGGAAATGGAGGGCAGCACGGCCAGCAGACATTCTGCAGTGCAGTAGGATTTTTTAAGTGAGCTATGACCAAGATGCCAACTTTTACTTTCTCTGACTGTGTGTAAATTATACAAACATGAGTTTAAACGTAAAACGTAACGTAAAAAATTAGTCACATACAAGAGTGTGATGTGAGGCAGCTGCTCTGCAGCTAAACTGACACATGTGCAGGGGAGTGAATGATATATTTAAAATTACTGTCATTTGGCATAACCCATCTTCACTGTGGGCCTACACAAAATAAAGCTTTGTGCCCAAAACCAGTCTTTATAATTTATATAATGGCAATTTATGGATCATAATATACAATTTCTTTATAGACACCTTTACAAAACCAAGCCTTCCTTTGCAAGACAAAAAAAATAAATAAATAAAAATAAATAAATAAATAAAAACTCACGAAAAATCACATCTTTCTCAACTCTCACAGAAATGCCACGGCTTTTCCCAAGAATCTCAATGAGTGAGGTGGACGAGAGAGTACGTCTCATAGCAGAAAAGGTTTACGCCTCGGCACTGAAGGAGGAAGACACCAAGGATGCCATGGCACTGTTCAGCGTGCCAGAGGACTGTCCCATCGGTCTGCATGAGGACAGGGAGAGAGCTCTGCAGAAGGAACTGGCTGAGCAGCAGTCTCAAGAGTCTGCTAAGAAGTAGGAAATGGAAATATATTTGATCAAATTATTAAATCTCTTTCTTCACATCACAAATAAAACGACAGACAGTACTTTGAATTGTTTGCAGTGGATCTTAGGAAGATGTGACTTTTTAGTTTGTAAAGAGATTAACACTTGTCTTTGTTGTGTGTCACTAGGAAGAAGAGTTTCATGTTGAAGCGTTCGCAGTCAGTATCTTTACAGATACCCGTCAGTGGTGACTGGGCTCTGTCTGTGGTTTCCCCAATGCTCTCCCCAACCACACCTGAGCCTCATCTCCCAGAGAGCTTCCCAGACTTCCAGAGAGTTACCATCAGCGGAGATTACTGTGCAGGGGTAAACAGGATTGACACTCCAGAACAGTGATGCACAACTACATGTAATATGAACATGTGACAGTTGGTATCTCAATCTCAGCAATCAAATTGGGTACAATCATTAAAATAAATGTACACAAATGACAAACAACCAACAACAAAATGAGAGAGGATCAGTGGTCGTTTCACACCAGAAAGCGAAATGGAATCATAAAACTTTCAATAGAAACATTTTTCACCTAAGCAAAGGACAGAAATTAATCTCAATTCAATACTGCTGAGACTGCTAGCTGCGTGGTTGCTGAAATGCAAAATACTGAAGACCTCCAATATGACCAGGTGTTGCCTTTCACATAAGGCAACACCAGAGAGACCACGCATCTAGCTGTGTACCATGTATAATTACAATTATAAAAGGGAATTTAAGAACAGATTTAGTTTTGTATTTTTCTTTTCCAAGTAATTGTTAAGACTTGTAAAGCCTTTTAAGACAACGAAAATGTTTCCATGACATTTCCAGATCACAGTTGAGGATTATGAGCAGGCAGCCAAGAGTCTCCTTACAGCACTGTTAATCAGAGAGAAGTACTCCAGGCTGGCCTACCATCGCTTCCCCAGGACCACTGCCCAATTCCTCCGCAACGCCGAAAATGAAAAGTGGCGGGAGGAGGATGAGATCTTGCCAGGTAGGGGCAAACTCTACAGGTTAATATTCCTGCATAGTACATATTAGGGCTGTAAGATATGAGGAAAATATGCAATGACACTGTTCAATATTGCGATGACAATATTACTTGCGATAAAAAAAATATTGTGCATATACAATCTTGCTGAGCGAAGCTGAATGAAGAACATAGACAAAGGTCATTATCTCATCTCCTCTGTCCTCCCCCCTCTGCTGCAGGTAACACTGCTGAAAGGAGGGGCTCCTGTCTCAGGCTGTAGTTATAAGTTTACAAAAGTTTGTGGGCAAATGAAGCTGCAGCCTACACACAGGGAGTTTTCCTTTTAGTGTGTTTGTAACAGTTCACTATTAGCTTAACGTTAACGCACTGCGCTCGTGCAAAACAAACCGCGGTGGATGGAGATGTTGAAAATGTGTCTTTTCTACATGTTTAAATGTTGTTGAACAGGTGGTATGATGAAGGACACTAATTGCTTTTTTACACGCAAAGGTTGTGATGACAGTCACAGAGCTATGACTGCAGTTGTTGTCAGCTACGGTAAAAAGTTCACTCCTTACTGGTCTCTATGGCCGCCTCTTAGCTGTGTGTGTGTGTGTGTGTGTGTGTGTGTGTGTGTGTGTGTGTGTGAGTGAGTGAGTGAGTGAGTGAGTGAGTGAGTGAGTGAGTGAGTGAGTGAGTGAGTGAGTGAGGCTGCTAGTATTTCCGGTTCACTTGAATTGGGCGCTGCACCTTGAAAACCCTGCGTGCATGGCATGTGTAAATAAAATTATTTTTTCTAATTCATTCAGTTTCAGTCAGTCTTTTGCGATGTGTTTATTGCACATGTTCATATCGCTATGACAATGAAAATAAGATTACTCGGTCAGCACTAGTACATATTACACTGCAGTTTTCTGTATACTCTTTACTTATACATGCCCAAACAGGGGATATGCACTTTCAAGCTGTAGCTGTTTCTCCAGCTCAGCTGAACAACATTACATTTATTCAAGGAACTAAAAGGCGGAGGATGCAGAAAGTTTGGGGGATGTGTGGATGGCACATCCAGGGTTAACAAAACAATTCAGACTGAGAGCAGAAACAAGCACTGACAACGAAACACACTGTTAAAATACCTACCAATTCCCACACTACAGTCAATGTAATAGTGTCCATAACAGGATGATGGGAAGAAAAGTGTTCGACTATAACAAGTAAAACAACTACTGCAACATCCATTTGTTGTCAAGGGTTGGGCACAGTTTCTGCTTTAGTTGTGTATTGCATGGTATTGATGGAGCTGAATGTCTATCAACAGTTCTCCACGACTATTTTTAATACCTCACTTCATGTGTATCAGAGTTAGCATGAAGAGCGTGTGAGCCAAGGTCATTCACTCTATTCCTGCCTACAGATAGTGACAAGCTTCCAGAGGATTCTGCTGAATACAAACCAGCAAACAACAGCAAAGGATAGAGAAAGGAAATGTGTCCTCTTGGAAGTATTAATACATACAGTATATAACTGATATTTAGTAGTAATCTGTCCAACACATTTGGTGTATTACTGAGTTTAGGTAGTTAATCATTTCTTGCAACAATCAGTAACAAACAAAAAGAGCTTGTATTTGATTGATAAAGTATACTAAGTTATGTTATGTATGTTATATTATGACCTCAAACAAGTCAGATGAAACAGTATACAAAAAACTTACCATTAAGTGTAAGGAATGACCAGGCTAGAAATATTGTTCGGTAAAATATTATGACACACAATTTATAATCATGATCATTTTTTATCATGATTAATCTATGAATATTTCTCATGTTATGATATTGTTTATGTCCATGTAACCTACTGTAAGGCATTCTCTATAGTTTAAATGGCTATGGTTTATTTATTTACTCCCATCATCTGTAGACATCTGGCCTTTCCCTCATGAAGGGGAAGACCCATACTCCATGGAGGGTATTCCTGAGAACCTGAACTATGAGCTGCAGATGAAGGATGGCATAGTTCATGTTTACCACAATGCAGAGGCCCTGAAAAATGAGCAACCCCACAGCCTCCCTTATCCTGACCTTGAGACTTTCGCCATAGACCTGAGCCATGTCCTTGCTATGATTGCTGATGGCCCAACGTGAGTACTCAAGTGTCTTGAATATTCTTCATCACATTAGATCAAATGGACTTTTTACACAATATTATCTAATATATTGTCAATAGTTTTCTATTCCTGATCTGTGGGGACAGATTGCCTAGTCAGCAGGGTGGTCCTGAAAGGTTCATCTGTTGTGTTGCCTCACAGGAAAACTTACTGTCACAGACGGTTGAACTTCCTGGCCTCTAAATTCTACCTTCATGAAATGCTGAATGAAATGGCAGAGCTGAAAGAGCTGAAATGCGTCCCGCACAGAGACTTCTACAATGTCAGAAAGGTTGGTTGGTATTTCAACATCTAGCTCAGTATACAAATATCAAATACAGTGGAAACTGCTTAAAATGATCACTATAGTGATAACCAAATTATTTTCCCTTTTCTTTAGTTCTCATTCAGATTACCATCTGATTGAATTTGTATATTCATTACATGAACACAAAGTAATGAAACAGACAGCTTTGCTATTTAATGATTTAAAGATAGAAAAATATAAACTGCTCCGAGTCTAGTCTGAATGGTCAGGGTCAAAGCATTACACTCCACTCATCTAACACATCTGCTTCTGAGAGACAGCGGGGACGATTATTACGCACTGTTAAAGTCCAAAAACATGAGCAGAACAGGAACAGAAACAGGAACAGGAACAGGAGGGCAAACTCACTGAGGCACAGAGGTGAAGAAATCACATGACACACGAGTACGCACAGAAGGCACACTTACATATACACACAGTGAATTTATGTTGAAAAAGCAGGCAGGGACGGTCGTTACACACTGTGGCAGTCCAAACACCTCGTACAAGTAAGTTAGAAGAAAGCCTGAGCATGACATGACAGCTTGCAGTAGAAGGCTACAACAGTTTTTTTTTCCTACATGCTGTCATGTATGAAAAGACCCAAAATGAACACTGTAAGCAGAACTAAATTACTATAAGCAAATTATTTAGACAGCATTTGTAAAGGAATAATTCTGTCCCAAGTTTTTTGATCCATATAAGCGGTTTCAACTGTATCTAGTAATTCTGTTTTAAAACTTCAATCCCAATCCTTCTGGATGACACAGCTTCAAGCTGAAGAGCTGTTCCACTACAGCAGATGTTATTACCAATTTTGTGACTAAAGTAAACTAAGTTTGTTTGATATCAAACACAGGTGGACACACATATACACGCTGCTGCTTGCATGAACCAGAAGCATCTGCTGAAATTTATAAAGACCACGTACCAGACAGAGGCAGATCGTGTGGTTTTGGAGAGAGGCTGTCAGAAGATCACACTCAAGGAAGTCTTCAACAACCTCCACATGGACCCCTACGACCTCACTGTGGACTCGCTGGATGTGCACGCTGTAAGAACAAATTTGAGCCAACGTTTTTAAAATATTACACATTTCCACAGTCATTCCTTCCATAACGCTGGAGCCTTCATCAGGATTAGATTGTATTAATTTACTTAAAAGACAAGGTCCCTTGAAGCAAATTCATCAGACATAATGACTATGAGCCTGCCGCCAACAATTAATTTGTTGTTTTCAAATTACAGCATATTTCACTAACCTGTGCTTATTGACACAAGGATGCAATTATGGATGTTCATGCATTTCATATGGTGTTGCACAATCATTTTCTATGTTACATGCAAGGTCTTTTCAGTGTGTAATATGAAAACAAACAATCACTTTGCTGGAACGAGAATGTCATCATCTGTACGTAAGATTCATCCTCTCTCACGAATCACTCTTCTAGGGAAGACAAACATTTCACCGGTTTGACAAGTTCAACTCCAAATACAACCCTGTGGGAGCCAGCGAACTGCGAGAGATTTACTTGAAATCAGACAACTACATCGAAGGAGAATACTTTGCACGTCTCATCAAGGTGTAGTATGGGTTAATATCACTTGAAGGCTCTGCACATCAATATGTAATTTGATTTTCTGCTCAGGTTGAAATTGGATAGAGCAAAGATGGAATTACATGACCTCAACAAATTCCATAAACCAGTACAATGATCACAGTTTGATTCAGGATTGACTGTCAATACAAAACCATTTATAATTCAATAAACAGAAAAGGGGGCACTAGGTCTTCACTATATGCCAAACCATTCACTCATGTCCTTAGACCTACTAAAATGCTAAATGAAACATAACTGGCAGTTAAGCTCACTGGTATTGATTAAACTCACTGCCTGACAAACAGAAAAAAGAGGAGAAAAGTTCATGGAGGTTCACAGCTTTATCATTTTTTTTTTTTTTTTTTTAAATTTAAATGCATCAATTTAGAAGCATGTTACAGTCTTCTGCCTGCTTGAGAATAATGAACTTTAAGTAATTCAGTGCCCAACGTCACTAACTAAAACAGTGCTCTATGTGTGGGGCCAAAGAAATAAAAAAAGTGAAGTGCTCTGTTGTGCTGCCACTCCAGCAGTGGAGAACTCCCTGAAATCCATCCTTATCACCCAACCAGAGTTGACTGAAAGTCTCATGAAGTGGTGTGTGTTGGCTGGCCAGCTTGTTTGCTAGTGCTGGAGTTAGTCTCTCAGCAATGGGAATTAAAGTTTTAGCAAAATACTTCACTACTGTCTTGAAAAGATTACTATTAAGTTAATAAATCCAAAATGTAGCCAAACACTTGTCTTCTTTCGAGAGGAACTCGAGAGTGCGTGCTGTACACTGTACAGGTGTGGCACTGTGCTATTGTGCTGCAAAAGATGTCTGAGGCTTTTCTCACAGAAAATATTTTTCCATGTCACAGTGGTGCATCAAAAAACTGCAATAACAGATCTCAAGATGGCAACAGTGTACAGGGCCTTCAACTTTCGCTTTTTACCTCTTATGTATTTACAAGTAGAATCTAAAGTAGCATCTGTCTTCCTCTTCCTTTCATGTGTATGATGTTTCTTTGGAGTATACAGTACACTAGCTTTGTGACTTGCTTTGTCATTACTAACGTTCACTTTTGCTTTATCAAGAAACGTCACAAACTTCCTGTTTGGTATGTGTTTCAGGAAGTAGCTAAGGAGCTGGAGGACAGTAAATACCAGCATGCTGAGCCCCGCCTGTCGATTTATGGCCGCTCTCCCAGTGAGTGGGAGAGCTTAGCAACTTGGTTCATCCAGCACAAGGTCCACTCACCCAACATGAGATGGATGATCCAAGTTCCCAGGATCTAGTAAGTGCTCAGTGAAAGCAGTTGCCAACTACAAGACAGCAGACACATTCCTTACAATAAGACAAACTCAGGGGAAACAAGTGGCATATTGTTTCCCCTTTTAAACAGTGATGAAATTTTAAGTGACCAATTTTGCCATTTTTGGTAGTCATAGTTAGCAGTTACGAA
The DNA here is from genome assembly GCF_002814215.2 of Seriola lalandi dorsalis. Lineage (NCBI taxonomy): Eukaryota > Metazoa > Chordata > Actinopteri > Carangiformes > Carangidae > Seriola > Seriola lalandi. Next base: position 4,411,016 of record NW_019525551.1, on the reverse strand, counting down.
ATCTTGAGTAGAAATACTAATGTGAGTGTTGCCAAAACTTTGGCTCTTGTAAACTCAGAAAGCTGGGGTTTAATTTAACTCACACTCAAATAACATTACTCACTAAGCTGTTCTCAATAAGCAAACAAATACTAAACTGTTGTTTGTATGGGAAGATGAGTTGATTTGATTCCTTGTCTTGCAGTGACATTTTCAGGTCAAAGAAATTAGTACCACACTTTGCCAAGATGCTGGAGAACATTTTCCTCCCCCTCTTTGAGGCGACAGTCAATCCGCAGAAGCACAAAGCAATACATGTATTCTTAAAATACGTAAGTACCATTATGATGGGTGGAATTTGTGAAATTAAAAGTGAAAACTTTTAAAGTTCATTTCAGTTCTTTGGGAAGAGACAAAGCGGAAGAACAGTAAAAGACGAAGTTAAACTACATCTTGATGCAATGATGAAGAAACATGCATAGATGTGTAACATTTGTTTTGCAAATGTGCTGATATTCTTTGTTGTTCTGCAGGTGACAGGATTTGACAGCGTGGATGACGAGTCCAAACACAGTGATCACATGTTCTCTTACAAAAGCCCAAAGCCTGAGGCGTGGATCACAGACGACAACCCTCCCTATACCTACTACCTGTTCTACATGTACGCCAACATCATGGTGCTAAACAACCTGCGCAAGTAAGTCCTGCTTGTCTGTGCATGCAACACCCATGCAAAAGAGTCCAGGGTGGTTTTATATGACACTGAATGCCAATCCATTTAACACCACGGGTACAAGTTATATGTTTTCTGGGCACACGTGTGGGTAGGGATGGGTAACATTAAGATTTTATCGGTATAGCTACTCTTACCGATACTGGTTTTTAATTCGGTATTTTAACGGTACTCTTATCGATGCTTTTTGAGGAAGAAAAAAAAACTTGAACAAACAAAACATTTGTCACACCTGTGACAACGGGCTGTGTCTGCATCAACTAAAGTAAAGCCACACTTTGGACCATTTGGTTCTCTCCGCCATGGTTATCTATCTAAAGGTAGGCTACGAGCTTGAGTTGTGCAGTTGCGCTGCACTGTCTCGTGTGCGTCACTGGAACAACAGCCCTGCCCCCCTGCCCTCACACAAGCAGCAGGCAGGCAGGGAGAGAGAGACAGATCTCTTGTCTTCTGTCAGAGTAGCAAAAATATAACATACATAGACGGATATTTGACGGAGTTGGTCAAATAAATGTGCAAGATAACATTTATCTAACGGAGAAAAAAACTAAATCTGATCCACCAGAGAGGGGATACAAATAATATTTGTACAAATACAAATTCATGATTAGTGTTGAACAAATGTTTTCTTAGAGGTGGAAGCACCACTAAAAATGCATGATTTACACAGTGAAATGCTACATATTTGTCCCTCCCCAGGGAGCGAGGACTGAACACCTTCCAGTTTCGTCCCCACTGTGGTGAGGCTGGCTCCATCACCCACCTGGTCTCTGCCTTCCTCACAGCTGACAACATCTCCCATGGACTCAACCTCAAGAAGGTGCAGACCTCAATTCAATTCATTACTAGGCTTTGATACACGAATCGATACATATTGATATCTTAAGATGCCAATACAGAACACAAGATTACTGATTCTGTTGCGCTTACCCTCCCAGATTTTACTTGTTTTGTTTTTAAATGACACTTAACTTGACAAGCAAGTAATGCTTCGGCACCTCACCACAAATGCAGTTGAGGGTCAAAGATACAGATGACAAAAGGCACAAACAACACTAAAACCTACCTCTACAAAGAACAAGAATTTCAGGTTGAAGCCTTCATCTTCACGCAGGCGCTTTAATCTATAAACAATTTTAAACTTGTCTACCTCATGACTGTCCTTTATCTCTTTATCTGAATTCCTGTAGCTGGCTTTTTTCCATGTTCAGCCATGAGGGGTACCTCTGATTGTATCTGCTACACAGTTCTGCAGTTAGTTTAGTCAAAACAATTTTTTGTTGCTGCTGACAGAAAACCTAAAATCTATCACTTGCAGTGCACCAGCAATTGTAATAGCTTTTATGAACTGGGCATAGGTTGAATCATTCTTACATTACCCAGTGTATAGTACTCAACGACACATTTCTACTGTATGAGTGAAAAATCTATCTCAGGTAGGTCATTTTCTTCAGTAACCACTTAAATTAATATATAGCATTACTCATATTACTATGGTGTTAACTCCTTCACTCCCCAGAGTCCAGTGCTGCAGTACCTGTACTACCTGGCCCAGGTCCCAATCGCCATGTCCCCACTGAGCAACAACAGCCTGTTCCTGCAGTACTCCAAGAACCCTCTGCGAGAGTTTCTACAAAAAGGCCTGTGTGTGTCGCTGTCTACTGATGACCCCATGCAGTTCCACTACACCAAGGTCCGGAACACAGGAACTAGAACAAATCATATGATTATATATTTTCAACACACCCACAATCACCAATTATGGGAGATATAAGAATTTGAAGACATTACATAAAAACCCCAATTACACCAATGCACATTAGCTAAAAATATCCATCCTTACAGTGAAACACATTTGATACCTGATCCTAAAATTAGCGCTAAAATTTCTTGGTAGCACCTTATCACAAATGTCCCTTTGAATCCTTTTTCAGGAGGCTTTGATGGAGGAGTATGCCATTGCAGGCCAGTTGTGGAAGCTGAGCACCTGTGATTTGTGTGAGATAGCCAGGAACAGTGTGCTGCAGAGCGGACTCTCACACCAGGTAGAGTGCAAAGTTTTTGCTCCATCAGTTGCATAACTGGGTTTTAGGACAACAAGAAGACTTCAGAAGTATGAGGAAAGACAATCCTACCCATGTGTTTTCCTATCACACTTCCCTCACAGCTTGAAAAGACCAGATTTGTAAAAAACTTTTGCACACTGCCAAAAAAAAATCAAAAGTTTCAACTGACAACATAACATTCAAATCAGGGGGTGGCTAATAGTTCACAATTCAAATCTCATGTTGACACGTTGAAGAATTTTACTTTTTTTGAGTAAGTGAGTGAGTGGTTCATGCCTATACGCCAATAGAATTTAAGAAAAACTGATAATGGTGTATCAGCTGATTTCAGCTGATTTAATTTTTCTAACATGAACACATAAGATACATAAATATATATTTTTCTTAAGAGTTGACACAGTCAGTGACACAGACATTGTTCAGTTGAAAAATAAACTTGTCAGTGCTCTCCGGTGAAAAATCTATATAGTAATGACACTGTTTCTAAATGGCCTCAAATACATGATTGGTATTAACTATAGTTTCTCCTCGTCAATACTGATATATGTATAAGGGATATGCTAATATTGGCCAGTATATTGGATCATTCAGATTTATTGGTTAGGCTTTACTTAACATCACTGCAAAAATAAAAACCTACAGGCTGTACAAAACCCTTTCTTTAATGAAAGAAACATTACATTATCCCCACCAGCATTATAAGGACATGCAAATCCTCTTTTGTGCAATCCCAGCCTTGGTTAACAAAAGGTCCATAAAATCCCATCTCCATTCCCTGGAATGTCTTTTGCTGCGTAACACTTTATGGTCCAAATTAAAGCTTGTGCCAGAGCTCATACTACTACTGTATGTGTCCTTATATAGAGAAAAATCATTCAGTCATGCTGTAAGCTGACCAAGTATGTAGACAGCCTTTCCACTAAGAGAAAGGTCAACAATTCAACCATACAATTGTTATCAGCCATGTCCCATGTTGCGGTCACTGAGCCACATCCTGCTCTATACAAAAGAGTCTGCTACATTCTGTAAACCAATTTTTTTAACCTTCTCACCCACAGGAAAAGAAACACTTCATTGGTTCCAACTACCTACAGGATGGACCAGACGGCAATGACATTCGGCGGACAAACGTGGCACAAATCCGCATGGCCTACCGCCACGAGACACTGTGCAATGAGCTGAGTTTTCTAGTGGATGCAGTGAGGACTGAGGTCGGCACTAGCCCACCTGAGTGATTGCCTACGCCAGCACAAACTGTGCCTGGATATGTCCTCAGGGACAAAAAAGGGGCATAGGCTACAGAGCATATACATTTTCTTATAAATCTTCCTGCCCCTTATTTGAAAAAAAGGGGTTCTTACTGGTCTATGTTGACCTTGGTGCAGGCATTTGAAGTGGTCTACTTAATTTAGCATGATGAAAACTTGATTTTAAGACTGTATTCAAAGCTGTATCTATGAACTTCACTGAGTGCCTAATTTTATTTTTTCAAATGCATGATTTTGACAGATGTGACGAAGAGGTCAGGCAACTATTCAGAGACTGGTGCAAGTGTAACAGAGCTATTTGGCTGAAAGCAGAGGTGAAATCAGTATCACAAAGCCCTGTTAAAGACTAATTAGAAAGAATTTCTTTTTTATGTTTGTCATTTCTCATAGTTTTTGATATGGAAATTAAAGATTGCAAAACAGTCCAGAATGTTTTTAACTGGATATTTTGGGCCCCAAAGCCCCAGGTTTACTACATATTGTTTGGGTCTTCATAATTTGATGAAACAAAATTAAAGTATAATATCAGCTATAATGAGCTCACAATCCTCCATCTTGTGGTCCTGCCTTTCTAGAGGGGCTGTGTCAAAATCTATCTTAAATACCTTTACTGTTTTAGTTTACTGCTCATGATCAATTAATTGTTCAGTGTATAAAATCTAAGAAAATGCCATCATTACTCCCTGAATCCTTAAGATTTCCTTTTGTCTGTCTGTCTGTTCAGTCCGACAGTCAAAATCACAAAGATGTTGAGTTTACTATCATAGAAAGCAGAGAAACTAACAAATATTCAAATTCGACAATATGTTACCAGAGATATTTTAGCTTTATAAATCAATTTAAAATGATCAACCTGTTATCAAAATTGTTGCCAATTAATTTTCTGTCAATCAACTACTCAAATATTAAATCTCTAGACTACTAGTTGGTTTTGGGATGTTTGGGGAAACACTGAAAATACCATGTACAGTGGAGGTCAATTGGAGCCAAACAACAAATATTTGCCACGAGTCACCTGGTAGGTTAATCCTGCCATGCATTTTATATAAAATTAGTTATTGACAAGTTCTGCTCACTTTCAGACTAAAGTAAAATAAAGTAACATGTTCTCACACTAGCAGCTGCCTACCTTAACATTAGTGAGTGGTAATCTGGTGTCCGCTGGCCGTAAGGAAGAGGACACTTGTAGTGAAGGATCTTGTCATTTCATTGTTTAACTGCAGCCTTCTTGGCGCTCTGTAAAAACTGGAAAAGGTAGTGAGGTTAGTGTTTGAGCTTTTCACATTGAGAAAGAAAGATGATGGTCAGCACACAAAAGCAGGAGAAACTACAAAAGCTATTACCAGGGTATCAGCAGGTTTTAAAAAGAAAAACAGCCTCAGGGGATATCAACAAGTCCTAACATAATTTACAAAAGGCCTTTAAAAAATTCCAAGCCTGTTGTAGGCCGCAATGTTAATTACAAAAAATATTTGTTAGTGATTTTAGCAAAACCTGGGTAGAAAATCCCTAGCACTATTGTACCATACAGCTGACATAGATTAATTTAAATAAATTAGATTAAATTTGATATTTTTTAATGGTTAATCACAACATCCATTCATTTCCTGCTGATTATCCAGGTCCAGTCATGTTTGTCAGGATTAATTAACTATATTTTTTTGACGTAAGCCAGATATCGACTAAAACATGGAATAAATATTGGGCAGTATTACCATCAAACAGGTATTAAATTACATTCTGTGTGACATCAAAAATATACAGAAACCCTAATTTAAAGTGTGAAGTTACTAAGGGACGCTTAAGTTACCTTTTGATTTGGCAGTTCAGGGGAAACTTGATTGAAACTCATTTTGCATTATTGAGCGAACAGTTCACCCTCTAGATCAAAAAACGCTACATTTAACCTTGTCAGATCTGTTTAAGTACAGTGGGTTTTTTTTAATCAAGAGGTCCAGAGTGAAGAAAAGCAGTGAACTCTCCCTTACTTGATTTCATCAATAGAATCAAGTTTTTCACAGATTTGAAAGTGGGTTTAAAACAGCATTAAGGCTTTAAATACGATGCCTAACACATTTTCACAACAGTAAGAGATGCAAAAACACAGGGAACCTGTCGCTCAATAATGTGAAATGAGTTTTCCTTATATTTGCCCTGAACTGTCAAATCAGAAGCTAACTTCAGCAGCACCCTGTAGTAACTAGTAACAGCTGTAAACAAAAATACTAACTTTTAACTAGTATTAAAGTCAATAAAAACTCATTTGTAATTAGTATTTGACCTAATGTCCATGTAGGGTTAATTAACCTTCCATATAATTTAGATAATCTAGACGACCTGACACCTGTTGTACATCGATATATGTAAGGTTTGGGTTTTGAGCTAGCTAACGTTAACGCAATCAATGGCTAACGTTGGGGGGATATTTTAAGAAGAAGAATAAAAAATTAATTATTTTTGTAAACACAATTTACTTACCAGAAATGTCCAGACTTTAGGGGAACAGCTTTCCAATGGTGTGCGCCTTACTGTCGTCTCGCTCTGGACTGGTTGAAAGCAGATGACACATCTTACAGTTCCTTTGGATAAAAAACGAAATGAACAATATGAGATAACGGACGAAAATGCCAACGGTTTTACAGGTCAACCATGTTTCAGTTATTTGCTTCAGTTAAATTTTTGTACACTCTCTGCGGCCTAAACACAATTGAAATGACCTGCAGTCAGCTCACTTCGCTAACAGTTCATAACTTAATGACCCTGACAACACACCCTAATCCCGCCGTGATGAAGTCAATGAGCCGCAGGTGCTTCACAGACCCTAGCCGTTAGCTTGACTTAACCATATCTCGGTCTTTTCCCATAGTCGATGCTCCTAAACTTCATAAACGTAAAATAGTTCAAATGTGAACTGAACAATGCGGAGGTGAACTCTTCCACCAGGTGTAATAAGTCCTGTCAGGTTTGTGTAAAGTTGCCAAAAGAGACAGCAGAGTAAATCCCAGTCATCTAAATTCAAAATGGCGCACATTCTTCTTCGTCAGCAGACCACAGCGCCACTCAGCCCCATGATGTCAAGAAGCTGTATCACAACAACCTTCTGCAACAAAAAAAAAATACACAATTGGTCCATGTAATTTGTAATAAATACTTTCCTCTCTTCAATTATCATCCTACTCATTAAAGTGCTACACCTCTCTGTTGACTGCATTTATCTGGAGTTACCTCGAAGTGTCAATAAATATTATCTGATTTGAGATATACAATGAATCCAACAAGACTGCAGATCCTAAAATCAAATGTCAAAATCATAAATGAAATACTTGCCCCGGATTACATTCCATATTGCCCTACTTTTCTATAAAGAGAAATTACACAGTACTGTGCTGAAATAATGTATGAAACAAAGACATAAAAATGCTAATAAAAAACTATATAGCACATATTTTTAATGTTTCATCATTGGTACATGACAGCATGTAGGTTTTTATTGCATAAGATTTCAGTTGCATGTTTAAATGAGATGAACCTTTTAGATGGTCAATTATACAACTTGTTTTTAAATAAAAAGACAGTGAAGATAGAGTGATGTCAACCTTTAAGTCCATCAGAACACAAAGTCTTTTAAAGTGCAAAAAGTGAGTATCTCTTTATTAAGGATAAATACAGTATAATAAACTGAGTAAATTCAGTTTTAATACACCTCCATTCATTCAACTTTGCAAATAAAATGTCTTCAATAATGCTAAGCCTCATGTCCAATTTAGGATAATGCTACCACCTTAAGGTTGAAATGTTACATTACACAGCAATTTGTGTGCTTAGGGCATTTTCAAAGACATTAACATACATGTGTGTATGCAGGATCAGATGTTTTATAGTAATCTATCATGAACATTTCTCATATCAAATGTTTAATAACGTCTCAATGGACTATGCAGTCATGTGGCCACTAGATCAGACTGCCTGTGATCAAACTCTTGCTTAATTTGGTGAAAAAAAGCCTAGTGCTGCACATTTTTTAGTGCAGATAAGTCTCAACTGCTGTTGGATTACAGTGTCAGATAATATTTTCCACCACAGAGATAAAATCCTCTGTAGTTGTGCAAAAACACCAAGAAAGCTACAGTGAAGTTTCAAAGTGCAATTTGTCAGCATCGACAACCAAAAATTACTTTCAGTCCAATAAAATTTCTTTTATGGTCTATTAACGGAACAGAAATCAAAAAGGTATATAGTAAATATCTACTGTGTGAAATTAAAAGATGTATGTTACTTTACTGTTGAATAATTGAATGGAGTTATTGTTTGATACTAGGAAAAACATTTTAAAATATCTAAACGTGACCAAATGCAAAGTTGATTTACTCACACAATATCACACAAAATAAAACTGAATGAGCAATTTATATCTCTACAACTTTAAATAAAGAATTAGATTTTAGTAAAATAGAAATTTATCACTAATGAAAATGAATACATATTCACATTTCATAAAATACTTCAGCATGGATCCAGTTCACATAAATCACAACCACGTCCACTTAACTATAAGTACTCTCTGTGATTTATTTGATTTGGAAACCAGGGCAGAAAAGATCAAAACTGTTTTTGTGGCTTTCAATTCTACATAACTGCGATCCTACAAAATGTCAGTTGTGACTGAAAAGCTGCCTATCTCATTAAATCTATTATCTTGAATTAACAGCATGACAAAGCAGAGATAAGAATGGCTGTTTTGGGCTTGTGAACTACAGTACTTCTACAGCAATCAGATCAAAAATAATCTTAATACAATTATAGAATGGAAAAAAAATATTTTAAAAAAATTAAGAAGATTGAGAACAGCATACATGACAAATAGTGGTTATTTCAGATAGCAAAGAAGACACCAGAGCAAGTCAAGTCATTAAATCATATAAAACTAATTAGTCCTGTTCACCTGAAATACTATCACTACATCAGGTCAGTAGTCGATCGGAGCTTCAGTTTGTAACATGTTCACATAACACGGATCATAAGGCATGTCATGTGAGATATAAACATGCAGGGTTACATTGCACGGACTACACAACAGCTTTACATGTGGAAAATAAATTTGGCTTCACAGTTTGACCAGATGCTCTGGCATAAAGGTGGTGTGTTTGGTATCTTATATTTGCACTAGAAGCAATTTTGGGAAATGTGCTTATTTGTAGATGACAAGATCGATACCACTCTCAAATCTGTCTGTTGTACAGAAGGCTACAGCCTGCAGCCTGGAGCCAGTTAGCTTAGCTTAGCATTAAGACTGGAAACAAGGGGAAACAGCTGTCCAAAGCTATCAAAATTCACCTACCAACACTTCTAAAACTCACTAATCAACACATCCATACAAAAATTTAAGTATAAAAACATCAGTTTAAAGTTTTGGGGGGGGTGTGTGCCAGACTATTTCTTGGCTCTGAGCTATTGTCAGGTAACAAGCTAACAAACAGACATGAAAGTGGTATCAATCATCTCATTTAGCTCTCTGACAGTAAGCAAATATTTTCCAAAATGTTTAACTATTCTTTTAAATTTAAATATGATTATATAGGGAGTCATAGTTATCATCCCTCTCTGAATATGAGAGCTGACTTAAGTTCACCTCTTCAGTCTCATCTTCTGTCCCATTCATATTAACATGAAAGGCAACTTCAACTTGGATGAGCATTCATATTATAAAGTTTCTGGTTTGTCTTTTTCTCCCATGTTGGATAAATCAACCCATCCCGTACTGTAAGAGCTGTACTTTTGGTTATTCTGTGTGTTAAATTAAAGGATTATAATTTATTATAGCATACCACAAATACTGAATTTTCACTTCAGACAATATATTATCACACACAGTTCCCATAAAGCACCACATCTACGATACGTGGGTTACAAAGAGCATCCTGGGATTTTTAGGACTTAAAGAGACAGGGTTTCATGGCAACGGATGCCATGTTTTCCAGCTCATTTCCTGGATACTTCACTCATAATTTCCTAATAATTAGCTGGAATTTAGTTGTAAATTACTTGGATATTTCTGAGAGAGGATTCAAAGATGGGCCCACTCCATTTAGTAGCAATTATAAGGGAAATGGACAAAGTGTTAGTTGCTACAGTTATAAAGCACCCACTGGTTACATTACTAGCTAATTTCCTAGTTTCGACAGATTTCAATATGTATCCGAGTTTCCTAGAAAGATCAACAAAACTCTTAATTTTCCTCTTCCTCTTTCAACTGCCATATATTACAGATTCAGTTTCACACAGCTGTACTTTTCAGCTAAATTGGATATTCCTTAGTTTTGTGTTTCAAACTGATACAACAAATAAAACACACTACATGCTATAAAATTCACTCAGCTGTCATACTTACAAACATATTTCTACCTAATTTCCACAGACCAGCAAGTACTCCATAACTTTCTCCATGTCCTTTATATTTAGTACCAAATTTTGAAGCCCTTGGAAATATCCTTGTAATTTACAATTAAATACTAGCCAGTTTATAGGGAATTATTTCCTGGGTATCCAAGAAATCAGCTGGAGAACAGGGGACCTTTAAAATAAAGCATTACCAGTTTCATGCTCTGAATCTATCACTGAAACCACGCTGGTTTATTCTGCGTTGTTAGCTTTTTAGAGAAAGAAAATATCTCCTCCTCAGTGAAAGTGGCATTTTGTGTTGCAAAGTCTACTTGGTGTGGGTCGATTTCACTTGTTAAGTTAAGGCCTGTGTGGGTGGCCTGCCTCATCAGCCAAGTTGAGGATGTAGCCGGCTATGTCGTCCTCTGTGGGGAAATCAGACATGACCCATGATTCATTGGCAGCAGTCACTTGCAGGCGACAAATCGGACAGTTTCGGCTCTGCCCACTCCTGCAGAAACAGAAGAGTGTGTAATAATTGTACTAAAACTTTTCTGTGACAAAATTAAAAGGATTTATAAGATAATAGATTAACTGTTTACAAAATTCAAAAAAAGCTTTTTGTATCATCTTACCATTTATCAATACATTTCTGGCAGAAGCTGTGTGCACAGGGCAGGATAAGGTCGGCCTTTCCATCCATGCAGATGCAGCACTCCTCCTCATCAGTCAGCTGCTTCACTCTGCACAGAAACACAAACAGAAAGGGCTCAACTAGTTATTTTCAAAGAAGGAAGATTTTTTTCACTTTTTCTAAGCAGTGGAGATTTTATTTTGGAATTAACTGCTTTATGTTGGATAACTCTTGTTTAGCCAAAGAAAAATATTGTGTTATAAAAATGTTTGAGAATTTAGACATGTGCAAGATGGTCAAAATGGAACAGGTATATACTAGGATAAGATCAAGTTGCAGCTTAAAATACCATTTGCCTGCCTTTTGCTGTTACTACTTATTTTAAGTTTTATTTATTTATCTTTATCCAAGACCACTATGTCCCATATGACATTTATAATATGGATACTAATATGTTAACATGCTGGCAATATTGGTTTTACTATTGCATTCTTGTTGCTGTTCTGTACAATGTACCTTTTGGAAAAAGAAACTGAATAAAAATGTAAGTAACAAAAAACAAAAAGAGAATTTAGACGTACCTCCTCAACCTGCCCAAAGCTCCCCCTATGGATGGCAATTCATTTTCCAGGATAATCAGTTATTGTACTTAAAAATTTGTTGTAAAATTCATCATTTGAGCAGCCTCTAGGGCAACTCAGGACCCTCTTTTCCTGTTGTCCAGCTGTAGTGTCATTTATGACGAGTAGAAAAAAAAAAAAATATATATATATATATATATATAAAAAAAACACTGCTGCGACTGTAAACTGTCCAGAAAACCACAAAACATGAGCTAAAACTAAAAGAGGCTACAAAACTCAAAGTTGCTGATAATCATCTTTAAGTCTGTCACTGTGAGCAACCAATTTCTCATTAGACATGGTGATCTCATCAATAAAAAATAATGACTAGTCCTGCTCTATCTTAAATCACTGTGTCATGGTTGAACAGACAAGTCATAAAAATATTATTTACATGAGACCTACAGTAACTGTGAACCACAGGATAATTTAAACCAAAAGCCAGTGTAATCATAAATGTACTTTTCTTATTGTTTATTTTGACTTCAACAAGCTTCCACAAAGTGGTTACTAGTACTCCTTTGATCCTCAAAAAAAAGAAAACCCAACAACAAACGCCTGGTTCAAACACTTAAAAAAAACCTTTAGGTCTTAAGTTTGTCCTCAGAGTCTCTGCTGTAAAATAATGAATGTAAATAAAACCGTTCAAAGGCAAAATGATACACTGAGGTAAACACTGTACTCGTTACGGCGTCTTTGATAAGGATCACATCGTGGGAACTGACCTGCCCATCCACATGCTGGCCTGGCAGGAGTCTGTGGAGGGGAGCTGGGCAGATGGGCCCTCGCTGGCGCCCTCTGCAGACAGCACCTCAGTAGCCTGACTGGTGATGTCATGGTACAGCTGGATGAACTGATACAGGTTCATGATCCGTGATGCTTCAACCATACCGCTTTCCTTGTTGATCTGGGAGGGGGCAAGGGCAAACACGTGACTCATATGACACACTGGTGTAGTTTAGGGTAGATATGTACCCCTTCAGCCACAATCCTTCACTGTTCCATGTGTTTATATAATTCAAGCTGTTATGCTATCTTGTCAAGATTTTACAAATCTTTAAAGGACAGATTCCCAATTTTTTCCATTTTACCTACATGAAAATTTAAGGGTTTTACTTGCTGTAGTTATTCTGAATCCACAGTCTACAGCTGAAGCTATTATGAGGTCTAAATTAGTCAAATGAAGTGGAGGATTTCCACAGTTATTACCCCTCCACTGCAGCTGAATGGGACACGCTATTCAGGAAATCACAAAGAGAAAATTTTATTCTAAAAATTCTATAACTTTGGAAGATAATCACTTGATTTGTCTAAGTCAGTGTAATGTCTCATATTATCTTCAGATAAACCTTAGAACGCATTTTACCACAAAATGAGAACTGTAGATTTTGTCCCCCGTCACTTACACTGAAAACACAAAAGGAAGGATTTTTAATGGCCAGTATGAACAGGAGAAATTCTGGCAGGGAGCAAAACCTTGTAAGATAGAAAATTGCAAATTATCCTTTAAATTTGGTGATTTCTGCGTAAAAATCCCTGTAAGCACCTGAGGTAGTATTTGAGGATCATGTGACAGTCAAACATTGTTAAGTGTTTCCACAGATAATCAGTGTAGTTCTTTGGTCATAGTTTGCATGTAAATGGTCTCTCAAGAGGCTGAGTCTTGTTGTGTTATTTGTAATAAAAGTAGTGATGCTGTCAACATGAAATGCTGCACAAATTCAACAGTGTGTTCCCTTCAAAATTAAACTGCAGAATGACTCAACCACAATGGTGTTTTGGTGGAATACTGAAAGAAGAGTATGAAATATTTTTCTGCCTGCACTTACAGTCCCATGCAAGTGAGACAAAATATTAGATACAGCTGGTCACAATTTGATATAAGATACTCATATCCATAACCCATGCTGTGGTTATGGATTTTGGCAGCCATTTACAATCACATGTTTACAGGCTAAATATACCAGGTTTATTGTTGTATTTCACTGTATACCCTATCTATTTGAGAGATTTCTCGTTTCAAAACGTTTTGAGAATGAGCTACAACCTCTCAGATAAAAGACAGAAAACAACAGAGATATGGATGATGCAATGTGAAAAAGAAACTACTATGTGACACTGAAACTAAATAAGACAAAAGAAAAATGCTGCATTGAACAACTGTATTTTAAGTTTAGTTTGGATTAACTGTATAAGCTGATAAACTTTGGTCCGTCTTAGTGATGGGGTTGCTGTTGGAAGAGAGAGTGAATGAATGAGTGATGTAGAGAGAGAGAAAAGCTGCACAGACAAAGAGGGACAAGTTAAAATCTTACCATAGATGTTTTAAACACACATCGAAACTATATGTTGTTTGTATGTAAAACCAAATAGTTCTAATTAGGTTTGAAATTTTTCCCATTTACTTTTTGATAATAGGTCTTTTTCTAAACCGATTAATGTGTCTAGCTCTATTGAACAGGCACAAACATTAGAAAGAGTATATCTATGCACACTTTCTCCCACACATAATCAAAATTCTCAGGTGTACAGTTTCAAAGGCATCTGTCCCCTTCTCTGTCACAAAATCAAAATTCGTAGACAGATGCTCAGGTTGGCATGTGATGTATGTGTAAAAGGGTATTTGGTCTCACCTTGGTACAGACGATCCTGACAGCCACCTTCCACAAGGCTGTGGCATCGGATCCTGGCTGCACCTCAAACAGCAGGTGCTTCTGCTGTCCAGCAGCTAGCTTGGCCGTACTGAGAGAGGGAAAAGGGTATGTTCAACTTCACAACCATTCTGCATCGTTTTTACTGCTGTTTGCTACTGTTCAATATTTAAAAAACTCCTGCTGTATTTTGATTTTCACTAAATCTTAACTACACTTCTGGCCATGCTGAATGTTATAGTGGAAAATCTACCCTAAAACAGTATTTTCGCTACTACTAATATTCCAATATTACCACTGATCTAATCAAACTGCTGTTTGCTTGTGTTTCTACTGCTGGAATACTTTTTGCACTCTTAATTGTATTGTAGATTTGATTTTAAAATCAATAAAATTGCCCATTAATCTATGCTCAATAACCCATAATGATGAAGTGAAAATATGCTTTAGAAATGTTTGCAAACTAATTAAAAACTAAAATCTGTCTTGTATTCAGGTGCACCATGTTTGCTGTTTTTTCCATTTCACAATTATTGAGACAACCACAGTGGCCTCAATAATTGTGAAATGGAAGGAGGACTCTTCCTAGAGTTGGCTGTCCAGCCAAACTGAGTAGCCAGCCTTGGTCAGGGAGTTGACCAAGAACCCAACAGTCCCTCTAACAGAGCTTCAGAAGTTCTCTGAAGAGATGGGAGAACCTGCCAGAAGGACAGCCATCTCAGCTGCTTTCCATCAGTCAGGCCTTTATGCTACAGTGGTTAGGCACAAACCACTTTGAATGAAAGACAGCCTACATGGAGTCTGACAAACATCATTTAAAGGACTCATGAGGACAAAGATTCTCTGGTCTAATGAGACAAAAATAAAACCCTCTGGGCAGAACTCCAAACACTATGTCTGGCACCTGGCACCTGGCACAACTCATCACACAGATAACACCATCCCCACAGTGAAGCATGGTGGTGGCAGCATCAGGCTATGGGGGGGATCTTCAGTGGCAGAGACAGAGAAACTGGTCAGAATTGATGGAAGGATGAATGCAGACAATACAGAGAGGTCCTTGAAGAAAACCTACTCCAGAGTGCACATGACCTGAGGCAATGGTTCACCTTTCAGCATAACAATGACCTGAAGCACACAGCCAGGAAAATGATGGAGTAGCTTCAGGACAAGGCTCTGTCTGTCCTTGAGTGGCCCAGCCAAAGCCCAGGTTTAAACCCCATAAAACATCCGTGGAGAGACCTGAAGAAGGCAGCTCACAGACACTTCCCAGCCAATGTGACAGAGCTTGAGAGGATCTGTCAGGAATAATGGGATAAACTGCCCAAATTCAGGTGTGCAAAGCTTGTAGAAACTTCCCCAAAAAGACTTGAAACTGGAACTGCTGCCAAAGGAGCTTCCTCAAAGGACTGGATTGAGGGTCTGAGGGTCTGAGGGTCTTTTGTAAAAGAGAGATTTTACTTTTTGTTGTTTAATATAATGTTTTGACTTTGTCATAATGGATTATTGAGTGTAGACTGATGGGGAAATGTGCCAAATATATCTATTTACATTTAAATCTACAACATAATAAAGTGAACAGTCTGAATACTTTCTGAAGCCTCTGTAACTATAGGTAATCATAGACAATGACTTATATTATCCTATAACAGCTGTCATAGGCTCCAACCCCAGCATCAGCCTCATGGATAAGCAAGTATAGTGAATGGATAGATGGGTTTATTTTTCTTCTGTTTCATTTCATATTATTGAGATTTTTGGAACAACTGAGACTAGCTCACTGTAACCACATTGTCCTGCATCTCTGTCACTATCTCTGAGAGCTGGTGAGCTAAAATTAAATTGGCAGAAGCATGGCCTAATGGGCCTGGGGAATAAAATGGGCCAAAGGCTGGATGATGGAAGAGTGCTGCAGCTCTGCAATTTAGCTCTCAACTGGAACAGACTAAACTACACTAGCCAAAAAAATCCACAAAACATCCAGGTGTCCTTTGTGAAGTGAGTGAGGCCACATATTTCCATCTTTACATTCCCCTCACAGTCATTTCTGAACACAAGTTTGTTCCAAATCAAACCTGCCTCTCCACTACATGTAAGCCAAGTTTATTAAGTTTATTTCATTAATTAAAGCTGTATGTGTGTGTCCTCAACAGACTGTGACTTACACGTCGTTAAGTTCGGCCACTCTTGCCAGAAACTCCTCGTAGGTGAGGTAGCCACTGTCACGTACCAGCTGGGCGTGTTTCACCAGCTTCTCAGGCAGACGGGTCAGCACCGCCTGACCTGAGATCTGCTGGCCCATCCTGGCAGCAGCAGCACTTACAAAACAGCACTGGCAGAAGACCGCACCTCATTCAGTTCTGCAGAGCCTAGAGAGAAATAAATAGTATTTGAAAATCTGGTTTGGACTGTTTTATATATGTTCTGCACTTTTCCCCCCCTGTTTTTTTGTTTGTTGACAGGGATGTCCATACAATCTGCTTGTAAACTTGCTCTGTCACCAGCAGGTGTCGTTAAGTCTGAACTTAGCTGTCTTTTAGAGACATTAATGTTACTAGAAGCACATTCTTAGGAACACCACACTAACACTGGGTAGTTCCTCTCTTTGCACTCAAACAGCCTCAGGTCTTCATGTCATAGATTCCTCAAGATGTTGAAACTTTCCTCTGAGACTCAGAGGAAAGGCTCCATGTTGACATGACTGCATCACATAATTTCTGCTGATTTGTCAGCTGCACATTCAAGCTGCCAATATCCTGTTCTACCACATCACAAAGGTGTTCTACATGGAGCATTATCTTGCCGGAAGTAGACATTAGCAGATGGTACTGTGGCCATGAAGGGATGAACATGGTCAGCAACAATACTCAGAGAGACTGTGACACTCAGACCAAGACTGATTTGTATGTGACAAAAAAACATCCCCAAAACCATTACACCACCAGCAGCCTGGACTGTTGATACAAGGCAGGTTGGGTCCATGGATTCATACAAGGCAGGTTGGGTCCATGGATTCAAACTTTGACCCGACCATCTGCTGCATCAGCACAAATCCACATTCATCAGACCAGACTAAATTTCTCCAGTCTTCAAGGGTCCAGTGTTGGTGTGTCTGTATCCACTGCAGCCACCGGTTTCTGTTCTTTGTTACAGGAAGTGGAACCTGACGTAGTCTTCTGCTGTTGTGGTCCATCCACCTCAAGGTTGGATGTGTAGTTCCCTCTGTGGCTTTTCTGCTCACCACAGTTGTAAAGAGTGGTTATCTGAGTGACCGTAGTCTTTCTGTCAGCTGCAACCGGTCTGTCCATTCTCATCTGACCTCTCTCTCTCTCTCTCTCTCTCTCTCTCTCTCTCTCTCTCTGTGTGTTCACAGAGCTGCTGCTCACTGGACAGTTTTTGTTTCTGGCACTATTCTTAGTAAACTCTGGTGCCTATTGTGTGTGTAAATCCCAGGAGATCAGCAGTTTCAAAAACTCGCAGGAACTGCAGCTGAACTGTATTAGCTTAATTATTAGCATTACATAACAACGAACTACTGAAAATGAAACTAAGGCTGCGACCGTTAGCCAACTCAGCCGTCACAGCAGTGAATAACAGCATTATTCTGGCTTTCACACGTTTAGCTGACTCTTTCAAAACATGACCTAAATTAAAAACATAATCCTGCACTGAACCTCAAGTCAAACACCATTTATATGCCATAGCAACAGCGACAGCAATTTTGCTAACAAGGAGCAGCCTTACTTAGCACGTAACTCACCACTCAACAAACCTCAGAGTGGAGGAGCCGACGCCACGCTGGACACAAGAAGGGTAAAGGTGTTTATGTGGCGTGAGGAGAGAAAAACAAGCTTCTGAGCAAAGTGTCAACATCAGAGGCAGAAGTTCACCATTAGCTGTTAGCTTCTGTTTTGGTTGACGCCGCACGATCGCTCTTTGATGACGTCGCAGTGTACGTCACTTTACCATTTATGGAACACATTGTGGAAACACTGTGCGTTACAAAGTGCTTCAGTCACGGAAGCAAATTAAAAACAAAATCATGAAAGAAACATAAAAACCAATTCCACTGATGTAAGGTTAAATGAATGATAAAAAATGAAATTAAATAACATGATAACAAAATAAAATGGAATATAATAATAATAATAATAATTGTTATTATTATTATCATTATTATTATTATTATTACTGCTGAGGTGATTTCCTGTCAAGTCTATCAAATAGAAGCACACCATATAATGAATGAGAAAAATGAGGATGAGTAAAATTCAAATTCATTAAAATCCATTCAGAAATAATTGTTTTGTGGTTATTTTCCTTGATGCCATGCACTGTCTTGATTTTATAAACTGCAGGAGAAGGATGATGGGAGATTGGTTAAGATTACACATAACTACAGAATGTCTGGGAGGCAGTAGGTGGTAAAAAAAAAAAGAAAAAAAAACAAGAGGTAGAGAATATAATGAGCAGAGAAATATGATCAGGGAAACTGCATTCAACTGAAAGGCAGGAGAGAAGAATGGTCCACTTGGGGACAGATATAAGGAGGAGAATATAAGATATATTCAGGATATACAGTATATTCAAGATGAAGACATCAGAGAGCAAATGGAGAGGGAACTCTGAAATGTGTATGAACTGAAATGTGCAATAGCCACTAAAATAAAGACTCAGGTTGTTGATAGCATGATTAAAAAAAGAAAAGGAGCAGATTAACTTCTGATACAACCCAATGAAATGTCACAGAGTTAGAGAAGTTAGCTGAACTTAGTTCCCTGGTGAAAAATTTATTTTTCACCAAATCTCATTTTGAGTTTGGCTCTGTCTGTAGCCAGGCCATCTGTTATCTGCTGGCATACACCTCACCTGAAGAGGACTCACACAGAGAAGAGCCTGCAGCACAGGTGACACCTGTAACCCTCCGGACCTGAGGAGAAGAGGGCCACAATTTTCACAGATTCGTGGTTTTCATATAGCTTGGCACTTTGTTTATTTACCAAATATTGTTATTCATTTTCTCCATATTGTAATTTTACTGTTGTTATTTCTGTTTACTCTGTATAAACAATACTATTTCATATCTGTCCATGCTGAAGGAGATATCCCTCCTCTGTTGCACTTCCTCAAGATTCTTTTTTTCATTAAAGTCTTTTTTTGGTAGATTTTTATAACTTCTATACAAAACCTTTATATGCTTTCTCATAAACCCACTGTAGGTTAAAATGCACAGTAAATCCCGATAAATATGACCTAATAACATTCAATAAAAATCAATGCTCCCACATGAGGAGAGGCTATCTAAACAGCACATGGTGCTGAAAGAGTCTAATAAACTTTGAGATCAATAACAGAGGTCAATAATATAATTTAGTCTATTTGACCATATAAGATTCATAAGCTCACTCAATCACAAATGAAGCAGATACAGTTTATCATGTGTGGAAAATTACATGTCCAGGCTCGAAGTAAGACACAAAATGAGAAAAAGACATGTCATCAGTGTTGCCAAATGAGTTTATATATAGCATCTACTGTAACTCCTGACATTTAAATGTAGTTACGTGTAAAAATATAATATTATATCTCCGTTACACCTTTTGTAATAAGTTATGACACGTTAATGAGAGCTGTAACATATTTTTAATTTATGATGTAATAATAAAATTGAATTAAATAATGTTTTATACATTTATCTTTTATCACAGTGGCCTGGTACTCAATATTATGACATCACCAGTTACAAGTACTTTACAACCTTTATATGAAGTAATAATTGTCAGGTACTGTAATGATGTGGTTTAAGAACTTTTTTTTTTGACAATTTATATGATTTCTTTTTACACTTTTAATCCAATGATCAGGACATTTTATTACATTTACACAAGAAGACAAGGTTCCCTCTGTGGCAAGCTGTAAACTTACCAGCAGATGGCAGCAAACAATTCCAAACAAAATGAAGATGAACCCCACAGATTGTAATACTGCATACGTCAGACAGTCTGTTGATGATGTTGACAAGATCCAGTATAAAGAAATCCAGCTGTTTGGAATGAAGATGCTGGTTCACTTAGCTCCACTCTTTAAAGAATCAAATATTTACTCCCATTTCATAATTGATTTGCAGGAGAAAAAAACCCTATATATTTACCCTATTCCTAGTTATTAAAGGGCTTGATTCAAAAACACTTTTGGATGGGAGATGGAACTTCTAAATCGTCTGGTTGAGGCATACTCTTTTAGCTCTACCTCAGCTACTCACAAATCCTCACTCACAACATTTATTAACATAGAAATGTTAATATACTTGGTAAACTTTATATGTGAAAACGCAGATTAAGCATTCATCACTGAATCCACCCCTATTTGTTTTCATATTTAGAAACACTATATGAAAGGCAGCTATCCATCAACTTTGTCTGGGTGCAGACCTGGGTGTTGGCGGCAATTCTAGGGCTCTGGAACCAGTCATTAAAAATATCTGTCTGAACCAAGAAAAACAACCCATTAGAGGTAAGCTCATTGTTTTTAAGCTTAGATTCATTCTCAGGTGCTGAGAAAGAGGAAAAACAAAAGATACCAGCCAGGTATGAACAACTTTATGTACAGATTTTCTGAAAATGAACATAAGTATAAAGGCTCCATAATGTACAGATTGGTCATTTTAATACATCACCTTGAAAACATACAGCAGGTCTCTGAACAACCCAAGAAAATATGGATTGTTTTGAATTCAATAAACAGCAGTAGTTCAAGATGAACTTAGCAAGTGCATCCATAATTAATACTGTACATACAGATGATAATTTAAAACAGTCTTCTGTTACTTCCTTAACTGACTCACTGGCTGTGTGGTCCATAAACTGATAGTTCTTATGATGAGCCACTCTTTCTGACTGGCAGTAACAACTATTCGTACACACTCGATATCAAAGCCGATCTTGTGGTCCACATTGTTCACCTCAATGTTTCCGCCTTTAAACTCCCCTAACGTGATGTAGGATGTGCACTGCCTCCCCTGCTTAGTTTCCACTGACTTCTGTCCCACTTCCAAAGCCCCGTGATGAAGAATGTCATTCTGTCGATCCTCTGTACCTGTAACTATTTTAATTCTGCTGATTTTCGTTGATTTGTTAAAGATTATGACAAAGAAATCTCCAGTGCAGGGAGGTTTCCCCCAGAAATATTCATCTACGATACTACTGTAAGCCTTCGTGGCGTCATAGTTTTCAAAGACGTTGATGTTCGTGTAAAGGCCGGCAGGAGGGTTGTCAGGAATGTCTATGGAGTCTTCCTCGAAGTCATCGTCTTTCAGTTTGTTCTCTGCTCCTTTGTAAGACGAGTAGTAGCCCATGTGCTGGAACAGTGAGGGCTTGAAACGGATCACGTCCTTCTGGGCCAGCAGACCCCTGAAGTGGATGAGGAGCCAGTCGCAGGGCATTTCCTGGTAGAACATGAGGAGGAAATGAGCCAGACGAGGCAGGTCTTTGGAGTGGTACAGCTTTCCGATGTAGCCCAGCTTGGAAAACTCCAGCATCACCCAGTAGGAACCTTCTCTGGAGGTGATCACCTTCTTCAGCGCTGTCAGGAAGTTCCTGGAGCAGCGCACGTCATCCTCTAACATCATGTAGAAGTGAGAGAGGTTCGTGCAGAAGTTGAGAAGGAAAGCGTAGTCAATGTTCTGCTTAGAGCGGAAACGGACCCGGTCCTCCGGGTCGTTGTAGTTCCTTTTCAACCCATCCAGAGACGGGTAATATTCCTCTGGAGTGTGGATCACCAGGAGGCGTCCAGCTATGATGTGGTGTGCAAATTTCCTAGTGATTTCCTGCACCAGGTTCTCACACCACACCAGGTCAAAGTCTGCCAGGTGGACCACAACCACAATTTCTTTCAGTTCCTCATAACTGGACTGATCAAAGATGGATTTGATTGTTTCCAGAAGATAATTACCCTTTTTCCTCTTGACAGAGGACAAACCGATGGTTAGATACTCTGTGAAAATAAATAATTTTTGTCATTTCTTATTATGGAACAAAATCTTAAAACACTTCTTGTTGCTTGTGATACTAAATATCTTCAGCAATGACCTCAGCCATTCGAATAAAATTACTAGCAATTACTTAGTAGAAATACCTACTTTTGCGTGGCAAAGGAATTCCTGCCAGATAGCGATAGGTCACATTAATGGTCCCAGAGAAATTGGATAAGTCTCTGAACGTGTGGACGTATCTCTCAGAGTTTGCAGAATGCATCAGTGTCTCTCCCAGCTGTCTTTTTTCAGCCTCCTAGAATTACAAAAACAAGCACACACCGAGCAAAGAGTAAAATGCCGAGAGCTAAAATCGCAAAGGAGCATTCGAACCATTCAAGCATCATCATACATCTCGAAGAAGATGAACCTACCAGCACATATCCATCATCCATGTACAGGTTGAAAAAGAGCAGAAAGGTGATGAGGAAGCCGAGGAATGGGAACATGGACCGCTTCCTAAAACACCTCATCTTGTCCACGGACTTCCACATCAGCCTCATGATCACGCCCCTCACTGCAGGAAAAAGAGACAAACAGAAAGATGGTAATCAAAGGGAAATTAAAATGTATGGGAGCTTGCGCACATGGCCAACTACAAATTTAAAAAAAATTCTGATCCTTGTAGACATTGGGGTTATGACATTGATATTAAAGATTAGCTGTAGACTTCTGTGAATAGAATAACAAAGACCTCATCATCTGCTGTACTCAGAAAGCATGAATGAGTTTGGCCTCAGAGGAGAAATGATTTTTCACTGACAGGAAAAAAGGCTAAAAGATCCAAGCTAAGTATCATAGTGCTGAAACAATTAGCTAAATAATTAACAGAAAACAAATCAACAGTTATTTTATTCATCTATCAAGCAAAATTCACTGGGTTCATCTTTCATGTGAGAATTTGCAGGTTTTCTCCTTTTTTTACATATTCATGCAACTGAATGTCTTCATCTACAGACAGGATGAGGTCAGGAAACAATGGGAGGGAAATATGTTATGACCTCTGACCTATGACCTATAGTATATGGACTGAACTGAATTTTGGAAGTCACATCAGTAACGTTAAAAAGAAGAAACATTGTGAGAGTCAGACCCAACCTTTCTTTAAAAGATACTTAATTGACTCATGTCTTTGTATTTTCATACTTTGATTAATGCAACTCATTCAAAATTCTGCAGCAAGCATCTTCACCAAAGCTAGGAAAAGAAAACACCAGTACTATTATTAGTATTCACTGCGCTGGCTGCACTGTAACGTTGAGGATAGATCATTTAAATTTAAATTCTTTTACTTGTTTTTAAAGCTGAAAATGGTCTAGAGCCTTTATATCTTTCATTTGCCTGTCGGATTATATGTTCCATTCACCGTTCACGTAGGTCGCTTAACGTTGGTTTGATAAATATGCCACAAATAAAGTGCAAAACGTTTGGCGAAGCAGCTTTCTGTAGCTATACAATGGAGATTTGAAATCCCATTGCATAGACAAACAATCTGATATTTGATTGATATCTTAAAAAAGCAGCTCAAAACTTATCTTTATGGTCTTGCTTTTAATTAACTCAACCTTTCTTTTATTATTCTTTGTGGTTTTGTATCTTAAAATTGCTTTTAATACTATCAGTTGTTTTTGTTATCAGTATCATCTCTTTTATTTTTCTGTGATCTCACCTTTTTATCTTTTCAGGATTTTATGGCTTGATTGTCTTTTATTGCCTTGTCCTGTCTCTAAAGTCCCGTCTTGGGAATGGTGATTGTCGTTTTTATAAAACAAGGGCTTATAATACGTCTTCTGAGCAGCGCTACGTCTTCAGGGCTGCAGTGAGTCGCTATCAGAAAGTGATGAGACAGCTAGCTGGTTAGCATGCTAACTGCAGTAGAAGAAAAGACGTGATAGAGACAAGAGTTAACACTGGTGTTGCTTTCCACCTTTGGAGAAAGCTCTTGTTGAGTAAAGAAATGAAGTTTGATAATGAACTCACAACGTTTTCTTCTAGACTGGTAAGTTAACAGCTGTTCATGCTAACATTAGCTTTGTAGCAATAGCAAAATTTACAAATAGCTCCATTAAGCATCTGTTGTTTTGTTTTTGAAATATTCACTATTTTCTGACATTGTAAAGACTAAATGACTGATTGATAAATTAAAAACAAATCATTAAAACATTTTAGCAACCAGTTGCCTCTTCACACATGAAAGATGTTAAAACGTTTGGTAGAAGTGAGGGGAATAATAAGAGAGTGGAATGATAATTCTCTGTTCACCACTATGAGCGACTCCGTTCACATTACTCATAGTCATTTGATCCATTGTTAAGGTATAAACATTGATTAGAGCAGATTTAATTAAAGAATAATCATCAGCTGGAGCCCGGAAGTATCAGTCCCAAAGCTGGATGGACATTCAACTGTTAATTGATGAGGTATTGAGCACGACAAATGTGGCCAACAGCACTGACACAGAGATACTAAAGGCTGATTGCAGGGTTTATCTTTGGATTAAGCAAAGTGATTGCTAATAATGAGTCATTTTGGTTGTTAATCTAACTGTTCACAAGGGTATACGTCAGGCATCTGTTCTGTTTGTGTGCAGCTGTCATAGCAGCCAGATGATGTTTCAGAAATCAGTAAACAGCAGTGACATTTCAAGATAGAAAACAAATGCTCTCAGCCTTGTTCACTGTGGTATTTGCTCATAGTCTTGACAGTCCTTTAACTGAGGAGAATAACCCCGCTCACTCTCTGTCCTATTTGGAACCTCATCTAAAAAACTACTGATCCCATGACACCCTCCCTAATTCTGATGTTGCTCAACACCAAAACGAAGCCTTCGATGTGAGAAACCGTGAGCTCCCCAGTGACAGGGAAAATTTCAACACAGGCCCGTGCCCCCGCCGCTGGGCGCAATAACTCAATAAACAACTTATTATTCATTGCGTTATTCATCGCTTGAGCTCCATTTTAGGGGGAAAACCATCTGCCATCTGCCAGAGAAGTAAGCCATTTTGTGTTTCTGTCACAAAAACCCTCCACGCTGGCACCTGAGAGACGAGCGGCAAGAGTAAGTGGAAACACAATGACAGCTGTGAGTCAATATTATTAAAGTCCTCACAAAAGCACCTCCACAGATACACACGCCATTATTTGAGATGGCAGCCTGTGAAATCAGATATTGAGACGCCGAAAGAATATCTAACAAGGCGAAATAATAGTCACGTGCTTTCTCTGTGAGAGAAAATACCGCTAAGAAATTAGTTTTTTGTTTGCTTTCTCTGAGCGAATCTAAACAACAAACAAGCTTCCAAGAGGTCACGTACATTTATATGGAAATGAAGGTACATCTATGAATAAATAAGCACCATTTGTCGGGCCTGTTTGCTTAGGTTTAAAATGCTCCTCTGCCAAGTTGTTTTTTGTTTTGTTTTTTCCTCAGAAAATTATCAGTGTGTATGCCCGGCAAGCTCATTTCTATGACTGAAGTCATTTTAGATTAGAGCTAGTGAAATAATAACAGGTAGAGAGGAATACTAATGAGGTCCAGGATGAAATATTATTATATGTCCTATAGGACATTAACTGGTGGACCTTAACTAGTGGACATTAAAAACAGTCTCTCCAGAACAGAAACCAGAGATTTTTTACTATCAACTAATCTTTTGTTTTGCAACAGAAAAAGGGAATTACAACAGTTCTTAATATAAGAGTATATATATATATATATATATATATATATAGTTATAATAATATAAACCTGGCTCTCCTGGTTTACAGCTAAATCTTATGAATGAAAACTAAAGTAAGGAAAATGAAGTGTGTGATTCAAACAAGCAATTTCTCCTTCCATTAAAATTTCCTGAATCTACATTTAAGGTTCATCAATAGCTTGTGGATAAATTATATTAACAGGTGTACTGCAGGCAGCAAATGTTATTAAATTACTCTGTTAAATTGCACATAACAGCTGCCAGCAGTCAGACGCCCTGTTTATAGTGCAGCTGAAAGGGTTGTAATGTTTTTCTCTTCAGTCAGTCTGTATTGTAAAGGTGTGGGACTGACCATCAAAAATCATAATGGCATCACAGCGTCAGGCGTTGCATGTCACCACTCTGACAAGCTGCCAGCTGCCAACAGGGAAACTTTGGGAAATTTGAGAAAGGTTAAACTGTCGCATGAAAGCTCGGAGGTTCAAATGTTACCTGATGTTTGGAACCAACAACCTGACAACTACCAGGTCCCCAGACAATGGGATCAATAAAAACTGTATCTACACTTAAGCACCATCTTCCTGTTTTCTCAGGCCTATGAAAAGTGTGTGTGTGTGTGTGTGTGTGTGTGTGTGTGTATTGCATATGTTCAATAATGTTTGATGAACTGTAAAGTACATATGTAAGGAAATGTCCTTGCCTTACCAATCAGGCTTATTTTCATTCCCACACAGGACAGAAGCACATATTGTGTTCTCCTCCGCTCAAATACATTAAGGTTATTTAAACAAAATGGGGGAAAAGCTGATGATTTCAGTCAACGGCTTCCTAATTCTCTATGATATACAGGAGCACTAACTTTAAGGAGCAAATGGGACTAGAATGACAAAAATGAAACACATTCTTTGTCTTCTGTCATTTTCCAACAATTACTGCCATGACCGTATACATACAATACATGAATGGTTGTTTCATTTATAATTAAACTTACGTTCATTTCTCATCCAACTCCTGACAGGAGATGAATCAACAAATCAGCTCATGACTACAGTTTATATATGGGTCAAACTAAAAGAAAAACTCCCTTTTAGCTGATCTTTACCTTCTATTTGTTTTTACACTTTTAAATTCATGGAGTGGCCCTTTAAAAGCCTTGACATTGAACAAATGGGTTTTGCAGGATCATCAAATATCAGTGTTTTCAGCCTATCATGATCTAAACCTCAAATCAGAAAATGTTGTCACGATGTGTTACGATGCAACAAGGACAGAAACCACAGCTGAAATACGGTAAAAACAACCAGGACAATTAAAATGTCTTTTGCTGGCGTGATTCTGCACATTCAATTTTTTTTTCTGTCAGTTCCTATTGGTAAAGGATCCTGAAATGAAGATTATCAGATCTGAGCAGTAATCTGGAGAATGGGAGGCCTGCAGCCTGGATGAAAGTTAAAGGAGACAGGTTTGTAGCTGTGGGGTTGCAGAGCTGATAACTGAACCCGCTGTGAAAGTGTGATTGTGGAGAATGAATGAGTAATGCGCTAAATTCAATGACGTCCATCAAGGTGCCCTTCAGCAAGGCACTTAATCCCCATTTGTGTCAGCAGCAGCAGCAGCAGCAGCAGCAAAGTGTCCACCAGTAAGAGACTGTGGTTGTACTGGGAGGCTCCCAGGTGGGAATGTGTGTAACTGTGAGAAATGTTGAAACAGAATATGCCTGCTCAGCAAAACAGCACTCCCTGAATAAATGAAGACAGAAAGAGATGGATGGGACACTTGTTGCTGCAGAGACAAAGCGCTGAGACTCCACTGTGATGAATCTGCACGATAGCTGGCTCACATTATCGACTGTGTCTCAGCTGTTAATGCATTTACCTTAGTTTGACCATGTGATGTTCTTATGTGCATGAAAAAGCATGAACCAAAGACTCGGGACGGCTCTCCATTATACAACAGTGATGATCAGGGCTGATTGTGATTATTTTGACAGCTATTGCGATTGTTTTACTGGGAATGGTCATTTTTGCAATCTATTTTTATTGGAAACAGGAGTAAATAACGCATTTGTTGAGGCTTTTTTCAGCTGCAGATTAATATATATTTGGTGCTCTAGTGCGTATTGACAGCAGCAGGACGGTGTATGTGTGACTGATTTAAAATAAACTACATGGTAATGAAGGAATATGTGACCTGTGAGACAGTGGCTCACTTGGAGCTCTATGGCTGAGGAAAAACATATAGTTGAGCCTTGAGTGTAACGAGCAAAAGCAAACTCTCCAAAATTGTTAATCCAGCAGGGAAGGTGATTGGCAGGTCACAAAAACAACTTGGCAATATATTTGACACAGAGAGGCTAAACACATAATTGCAGATATCTCACACACAGATTGAGCTGCTCCCGTCTGGTCATCGATTCAGGGCCCCAAGGGCCAGCCAGAGCATATCCAAGAAGTTTTTTCCCCTATGTCATACAGGCACTGAACAGAGAATCACTGCATGAAGGGTCACTTGTTATTTTAAGATTTTCTCTCCTGCTGCTGCCTGCTCATCTGCACTATTGTACGCTGTATCTTTTTAATGGTGTGCTGTGTTATGCATACTGTATGTATTTTTTACTGTAGTTTGGGAGAAGCCAAAGACAGATTTCCACCGAGGTGGACAATAAAGTCAATCAATTAATCAATCAATCAATATCATGTTGAGGATACGCAGTGCTTGTTAAAAGGATCAATTCATTGTTGCCTTCGGTTTGTTAATGATCTTTGCTGACAGCAAGAAAAATACAAAAAATCACCAACTGTATCTTTGTCCAACTCTGTTTCTGTAACTTTGTTTGTGTGACCTCTGCGCCTCCAAACTGAAGTCTCCACATCTATTTTTTGCTGCTGAGTTATGTTCTTATCCTTTTAAAAGAGCCTGAAATTGAAGGTCCTCTCTCATAATAAAAACAGACTGAACTTTGAGGACATTTGAGGGAACATCACTCACTCTTAATCCACTTCCACCTGAACAGTAATAATGATACTGTGTCTGTGGACAGATTGTTTCAGCTCTGTGTAAGAGATAATCACAGCGCTGAGGTGTTCGGGAATCTGCGCCAATGGCTGTTAATGTTTTTTTTTTGTTTTTTTGTTTTTTTTTTAAATCCCCTCTAGTTTATGAACTTCACATAATCTTGTGGAACCCTATGATTGTAATTTAATACACAATGCGCGTCTCAGACACTATATCCAGCTGTTATTCTCCATCTCCATCCTGCCTCTGCGGGCCTCGGGCAGAGAGCTAATGTGGGTCAAAGCGCTGACTGCTGAGGAGAGCCTATCCTCATTACAGTCGCCACTGTTGGGACTCGGAAAGCCTTTCATGTTCCGTCTTTGACCTGAAAGGTAAATACACTCCAGATGCAATTTACATGTACTGCAGGCCTGCTGTACACACTTTAGAAGTAGAGCATTATGTCTGCTTAGGGCTAAAGCCTCCTTTAATCATGGATACTGTGCAGCTGCACTTTGCAGTCAGCCATGATCATTGATTACAGAGATCTGATTATTTCAAACAATGTTAATGATAATCTGAAAAGGTTTTCTAGGATGAATGCAGAACAGAATCTTGAAACTGCTTTGAGTTTAGCTTTGAGTTTATCCAAAAAGGTTTTAAGAGATTAGAGTTTTATCTCTTCTGTTCACAGGAAACAAAGAGATATACAGTAATGTGCAAATGTTTAAGGCACTAAAAGTAAAGTGAGGAAGTTTTTATTTTCAGGGTTTTATCAGTTAATTTCATACAAAGTACATTAAACAGAAAAAATCTAAATCAGATCAATATGTGGTGCGACCACCATTTCATTTGTCTCAGTGTCTTCAGCCTCTTCATGTGATCCCGGACTGACTGACTCGATGTTGAGATCAGGTCTCTGTGGGGGTCAGACCATCTGTAGCAGGACTCCTTCTTGTCTCTGAAGGTACTTCTTTATGACTCTGGGTGTATGTTCGGGCTCAGTGTCCTGCTGCAGGACTCATGTGTGACCGATCAGACGCCTCCTGATGGTTACAGAGTGATGGATAAGAACCTAAACATCTAAAGTGCCCAAAACATTTAAACAGTAACGTTTGTTTACTTTATATCGACTTGTGGCAAATATCATTATCTGATTTTTCAAAACTCAAATGTCACTATCTGTATCAGTCTAAATAGTCATGTATTGGTCAGACTCACCACCAGTGAAACCAATAAAGATGAATGACACAGACTTACAGTACTATGGTTAAGGTTTGGTTAGTTTAGGTACAAAAACAACTGAGTTAGGTTTAGGGGAACATTGTGGTTTGGGTTAAGATGACTACTATAAGGTTGTGGGGCCCTTGTCATCATGGGTACAATAATAACCATGTGGTAAAAGTTAGGCAAAGATCATCATCATAAAAACATTGACTGTTGGTAGGAAGTGGGAAACATACAGGTGTTGTTGAGCCATCCATCCACCGACCTCTTCCCTCTGTGGTCTGTTGTTCTACAACAACGTGGCAATGTGTCCTCCTTCATAATTCCTGCGCTCGTTACACATCTTGAACTTGAACGTAAACAAACTGTTTCGGGGGCATTCACTGAAATGACTGACGCTGTCGTCTCATTCATGTAAGGATCATGTAATATGATTGAAAGCTCTGGAGCAGCTACTAAATGGACCTTGTGGTGAGACTGTGTTGTCAACTACTGTTTCCAAGATCAAGAATGAACTTCAGCTTTTGAGCCAACATGGATGATACGTTAAAGTGCTCAAAAAGATTTGAGCTTCTGAAATGTCTTGAGTCAACTTCAGCAGCCAATGAAGATCATGTGATATGACTGAAAACTCCAGGATCACAACTCAGCGGACCTTGTGGTTGAGACAGTTTTCAATGTCAAGAGTGAACTTTGAACATCAGCATATTCGTACAGTTTGACTGTACAAAAGGAAATGAGGAGGTGAATGGACAGTGTTGGGCATTTCATTCATTTAGCAGCATTCACACTGATCCTGTTTTTACATCCTGAGCAGAAAAGACTGTGTTTGGTCTGCACACAGACGCCGGCTCCACCTCTGGCTCATTTCCCAACCATTTCTAGGCTTCCTGTTTTATGAATATGTAGGGCTGTTATACGGTCGCAGCAAATCCATATGCAAAGCAGAATAATAATGAAGAGAAAGTGCTTTCAAAAAATGCAATTAATCTCATAAAATGGCTACTCAGCGCCTCTAATGAGATGCCATTTTAATAAGCCTGCGTGTTGAACAACAAAAGCATTTGGTAAACACCATTGTTCATTTGCCTGTTGACATCCAGGCAGTGTGGAAACCCATAGAGACCACGCTGAGCTGGAGTGTGTTGGAGTGTGTGGGTGTGGCAGCAAAACGGGCAGCTGGAAAGATACTGAGGAGACGTCAGTGATGAGAACACTTTGGTGCTTTTCATGTCAATGTTTGTCAGTGATTTTATGAACAGAAATAAGAACTCTTAAAGGAATAATGAGACATTTTGGTAAATTATCATTATTATTTGCTGAGTGTTAGAGGGGACGATCGATGCCATTCTCATGTCTGAATGTGAGGGATGGAACTAAAGCTGGAAGCTCATCGCCAAAAAATAGCTATAGCACGTAGGTCCCTTCAAAAGCTCACCGAGTAGTTTTAATATTTCTGTTTGTGTACACATTAAACAAACTAAATATAAAGTATTAAGTAACAAGCTTTTAAAGGGCTGGCTCTTTAAAAGCTGAACAGCGAACCTGAACAGAGCCAGGTTCGCTGTTTCCCCCTACATCTTCATCTTGCACACACGTGCGCGTCTGTTCACTCTGCCTGCAGCACATTTGTGTCCACATCTTTCCACTGACTTTGCATGCAATCTCGCTGCATCCAGAATTCACTTCGTGTTCTGTCTGAACACAACTGTTTACTGTTGCATGGAAATAGCTGATATCACCATTTCCCAACACACCCACCAACTTCAAACCAAGAGCAAAGACTAAACATGAACACAGACAGTATCAATTATCAAACAAACAAAAAACACATTAGGTGAAACCTACAAATTAAAATTTTAACAGCCACATATCAAGGCTGAGGCGAGACTATTTGGTGTGTGTGCTTTCATAAGGGTTGCTGCGAGTTTGACTGAGGCACAGAAATGCAATCTCCTGACCAGAATTAGAGTTGATGCATGGATCCAGACTCAGAGGAAAATGTTAATAGAGTTCAGAGGGAGCGAGCGGTGGAATCATCAGCGAGTAAACAGCATTTCTTCCGGAAGAAAGCAAATGTTCTTGCTTCCAGCTGGGAGTTTTACCGACTGCATCTCTGCCTGGTTCGATGTGTTTACTTATTCATCAAGGTGGAGGGGGCCAGCTAGTTTCTCAGAGTCCAGGCCCCAGCAGTTACCTTCTTCCTGCTGTTGGACAAGAGGGGCAGGCCTGATTAAAAATGCATGGGAACAGGCGCGGCTGCAAGACCCGTGCCAAATATTCACGCACACACGCTGCATGTTTGGTTGTCAGCACGCGGAGATGATGTGACTCTCTCAGCAGAGAGGGGATTGAAGTCTGATGCAGCATTTGGCCTTGTTGTGATGATTCTTACAAAAAGAGCATCTTTTAAAGAGTAGTTTCGTATGCTTTAGCCAAGTCACTATAAATCATGCACACCTTTTTGTTTTGTAAAATGTTTTCATTAATCTTCCACAGGCGAGTACGGGTACGTTCAAAGTCAAAGAAAGGAAAGAAAGAAAAGATATTTTTCAAAAGGAATGAGGAGTAAAGACGGTATTTTAGCAAAATGGAAAATCAAAGAGCAAAAATAAAACTAGTGCAATTTCACAAAGGGAATCACTGCAGCTTAAACCTTCCATCTACCCACAGTTAACCCCTTTCACCACCCATCCATCAGAAAAGAAAAATCAGAAAAAGGAAAGAAAATCTATATATTTGCTAATATAAACTATGTATTTAACAAGCAACGTGACATTGCACAGGTGGCAATGTTAATATGCTGATGTTTGTTTCTACATGTATGTTATATTCGCTGTGTTCACCATCTTAGTTTAGTGTCTTAGCATGATAACATAGTCAGCAGGTTCTTGAACCTCACTTGAGTAAGGTGTGAACATGATGTTCACTCGTGTAATCCATTACAGTGAACATCATGTGCGCATTAAATACGTTGCATTCTTCTTATGAGGTAACACACCTCTGCAAATCTATCATCACTTGTATTATCACTCAACAATAATGTAACACTGACAAACACAAATGTCTGGAAATGACGAGAAATCAGCGGTTACCAAGAACAGTTACAGAAGACAAACAAATACAATGTAGGCCAATTGTCTTTCCTGAATATTAAGGTTGATTATTATCAATCTTTTTCTAACTATGATAATGATTATTACAATTCATATTATATCATTATTATTTATTTAGATTCTTATAACATTCTTGTTATCATTTTTATTCTTGTTGTATCATTAAAAAAGCATGTCACTGAATGCCAAATAACAGATTTGATTTAACTGGACAGTTGGTATATCATTATCATTAGTTTCCCTGGGAGCAAAAAAGCCATGTGAATACAAATTAGTGTTAAACAAATGCAACGGTGAGAAATTTGACATTCAAACTTTAATTAGGTATCACAAACAGCAGCCAAACAGAAATGACAAACAAGAAGCTTCCGATGGAAAACAAGCATAATTAGCCTGTATTACTATCATATTATTGTCAAAAAGTAAAAAACAAAGGTCACATATGTCACATATTACGCAGCATGTAACTTTTTGGCATCAAAGAGGGCAGAATTAATTTAGCATATTTTTGAATGGAGTTTGCTCTGACATTGTTTTGTGCTATTTCAGGCAAATTAAACCTGGTAAATGTCCCATGTTTGGAGATTTCACATTTACTTTTGTTCATTGACTTATTAGAGATGCTTAATAAAGACTTTAAAGTTCATCTGGTATCAAGCCGGCTGATGGTGTTGTCAGGTGGCAGGTGTCTGGTTGTAGAATATTGTTTTAGAAAGTTGTTTGTCTATGTTCATTATGATTGTGTAATTTGTGTTAATATGCTATGGCAGTGTTTGCAGTCATAGCATCGACGGCCCTCGAATTGAGTCGAGTTATACTGTGTTTGTTGTCTGTGGTGTGTCTCTGGACGTGGGGAATACCAAGGAAGAGAGCGTCCATTTTCCCTCGCTGACACATTAAACGCCATGTTGGAGAAATGTTGTACCCTGTCTTACCGTTCCTGTGAAGGAAGCATCGAGACTACGCTACAGAAGCTGACAGAAACACTAAAGTGAAGACTCGTTGCTATGGAAATGACACACTGTCTCATCCAGCTGCATTGGTGTAAACTGGCAGGTTCTAATACTGCAGACCACGTTGTTTTGCAAGTAGCTGCAAGTTTCAACTCATCTTGTCATGAATGTTAGGTGTAAACTCACCGCCCCCCACCCCCCACAAACATCTAAACCCCCCCTCTCAAAAACATTTCTTCCAGCATCCCCTGAACACCCCCCCCCGTAACCCCCCCTCCCTGAGAAAGCCAACTTTAAGGGATGACAGAAAGAGCATTTCCTTTCTCATTAACACTTGCTAACACAAAAAGGCGGTGGAAACTGCCGTTTGATGAAAGAGAAGGAAGAAAACAGTTAATTAAAGTCATGACTTTCCTCTTTGACAGCGCTGATTTCTTTTGTAGCCGAGGGCGGACAAGGAATCACAGCGGGGAGGCAGTGATGCAAGTTTCAGATGCAGCGTTAGGTATAAGTTAAAAAACTGTGATCAAAACAAGACTTGACAAGCAACATGAAACATACGTTAAGCTTCTGAGACCTGATTTGTATAAGTAAGTGAAAAATGACATCATACCGGAGGCAGTCGTTAAAATTGGCTCAAACCATAACCCTGTTAGCCACTGAGCTCCTCCACTAAAACTGTGGTTAAGAGCCATGTTTCAGAGTGATCCAGTGGGATGTAGTTGTTAGGGGGAAGGGGGGCTAAATGTATTTACAGTTTTCAGTTTGTTGATTTTGCCTCCAGGTTTAATAATCTGCAACATTTTTCTGCTTATTTAAAGCTCCCAACAGTGATTTATATAACTCAGCATTGAGTCAACCTGCAGCTCATGAAGCGTCTCCATTTGCTGGTGGAAGCACCAAAAGTTTCTGCTAGATCTTTTCTCGGGCGTGCAGGTAATGAGTGAGTATTTTACATGAAGCAAGAGAGACACCACAAACAATTAGAAAAACCCAAACCTCATCAACAGAATATTTGAGTAAAAGGCAACAACACAGACCACCAGAGCCGTTTTAAGCCTTTGGTGTATGTCAAGTCTCGAGTCAGGTCACAAATCTTCCAGAAGAATCCAGACTTGTTCAGGTTTCTCGATGCTGAATATAAATTGAGATGAAAATGTCGTGCCTAAAGCTTTGTTTTTTACTTTTTACTGCTTTTATTTTTATAAATGAGACCCGTCGCTCTGAGCGCAGAGGTCTGAAAAACAAATATTAAGGTTTGTGGCTGTGCAAGGTCTCCCTGGTACCTATTTATTTGTTATTGGAGGATTTATTTACTCCATGATTTTACCAGGTCTAAAGTTCAGAGCTGAATGTTTTTGTTTTGAGGTCTCAAGTCAAGTCTTTGGAGGGTCAGTTCTTACAGCTGTCAAGTCTAAAGTCCTGATTTTTGTGACTGACTAGCGAGTCTCTATAGATCTGCTACCCACGCTGACTAAAGGCCCTACACACTGTCTGATAACAGCCATTCTATGGGGTCATTGCATGTCACACTGTGTGAGCTGGGTCAGATAAAATCTTGGTTGTCATTGACCTGTTTCAACAAATGTACCTTTGAAAAACCCAAATCCTTCCCACCCACATGCCACATCTTTTCCATTTAACACCTGAAACGTTGAATTTTATACAACCAGACAGCTCAACTTGCAGAGATCTACTGACCATGTAGCAGCAGTTAGCTTAGCCTCCGTGACTTCACACAGCTCTTCCTGAATGTGCACTAACGCATGGCTAACGTTACCAAGCCACAAAAGAATAGACATCGTGTGAATACGAATTACCAGGAGCCACATCTCTCCTTTTGGAAGAAGCTAACCCCCTCCCCCACCTTAAGCCCCTGCAGCAAACTACTACATCCCAGACCAGTCTGCCCACTGAACACAGATATCAATAACTGTACTGTAATTACTGAATCTCAAACTGTAATCCCTTATTCTATTTATTACTGAAAAAGTAATCACATTACAGTATTATTTTACGAAGTAATGCGATACTGCCCAACTCTGTATATCAGATTGTACGATGAATGCCTGGTGAATTAAAGGTATAACCTGTAATTCTTCCACATTAAATTGTCTAAAAATGACTAGACCTATGTTATATATATATTTTTGTGTTGTGTACTTACATTTAGATATATATATATATTTAGATATACAGTGCATGATTTTAATCATGGTATCAGTCCGTTTCATTTGATCATATCAATTACGTGCATGTGTTGGTGTTGTTGTTGCCTGCCAGAAGCTCAAGATTGACTTCCGGTCAATTGACTATCCAGTTTTAAGATACATTTGGAAATACATATTTAACTATGTATTTCGACTATGTATTTTAACAGGACGAAGGATTTTAGTCATCAGACGCTATCAGAGAAGTTATCAGAGAAAAAAGCCAAGCAAATGTTTGTCAGCTCAGCTCAGCTCTCGGCTCCTCCCTGACGTCTTGTCTGTGTCGGTGAATCACTGGTTTTTAACATGAAACCACTTTATTCTGTGTTGCTACTGGTTTTAATCCCCTGGTCCACTGGTTATAGAGAGGAAGAGACCTCTGTCAATAATTCTGTAAAAACCTCCTGAACGACTGACAATGAAGGAATCATAACCAGCAGAAGCTTAATAATGGTGGTGAAGACAACAACTCCCATGATCCAACTCTATTTCACGACATCACCCAACGCCATCTTTTGTTGTTGTTTTGATTGAGAGACCCCTAGTGTCATTACTTACATACTGTGCATTTAAAGAGTTGTCATCTAAGAAGAAGAGAGTTTACAGCTATGCTATCAACCCTATGATATTGTATTCATGCACAGCTACTGGCGGCACTAAACGAGAGGTCAAGGGATCGTCCAGGTCAGAGGGCTTCATCCTCTGGGGACCATGAATATCTTTCATGGCAATCCATCTCATAGTTCATGAGATATTTCAGTCCTGAGTAAACTTCTCAAAAAACATACACTATCATTGGAGTCAAACTCCTGGCATCATCAGAAAAAAAAAACAAACAAACAAAAAAACAGCTTTGAGAGTGTTGGCTTTTTTTAAAACTTGATTTAAAAATGTCACTTACCATAAAACTATATCTATGTGTATGGGTGCTAACAATGTTGCTGTCAGCAGTGAGGTCTGTGTCATGTCCTGCAGTTTTTCAATTAGCTGATGTGTAGCCGCAGGTTGTAGCAGCAACAACAGAGTGAGAACCTAGTGAAACCAGTCTCTGGTCTCCACAGCTCTCGATGGATGTGTCTCACAGTCTCACTGCTGGCACTGTAGATAGACAACTGAGGACTCCAACACGTTTCTTTCACACAGTGGAAAAGGGCCTTAAGAAGTGAAGCATGGCGTCATCCCTGTCAGTAACTCAGATACAAACTCGACAGTATCGATAAAATCATCATAAAGATGAAATGTTCATAGTTGGTCTGGAAAACAATCACTGCAGTGTGTATTTGCACTGCCAAAGGCTGTAACATATTTCACGCTCAATATTTTTACACAATTATGTAAATTTTCAAAGAAATCATTTGCAGCAACTTTGGCTTGTTCTATTCACTGCTAATGGACAGGAAGAGAGTTTTAGGATAAATCAATCTCCTGCAAAACATTACACCGATTGCAACGTTGTTGTTTATGGTGGTGTTTCAAAAACACTGTAATACATTTGCTTTGATCGTTCGTCAGTGAGCACAACACAGCTGACAAAATTTCAAATGTAAGTAATTCAGACAAGGCTTTTATCCCAGCAGATGAGGAGAAGAAATCTGTCCTGGCTTCAAAGTTACAGCAGAAATATGTCAATTACAACATGGTTAAACTAAGAGGTGGTAAAGATGTTCTTTTTTGAATGATGCAAAACGTGGTTTGATTGTCTCAGTATTTGATTTCATGTGTCACAGTCTATTGGAGGCAGATTCAAACAGCTTGTCTGATTATTATGTAGCGTTCAGGATCAGCGGTCGGGCACGATGACTAACTCAGCCAGCTTTTTCTTTTTCCAGGTTTTGTGTGACATCGAAGTCGAGCTGAACGGGGGAAAATATGGGTGAGAAGCAGTGGACAGGAGGTGTGGGATGATGTGATGGTGAGTGGGTCATTCTGCGAAATATGGTCGCCTTGGTAACATTAATGGCCTTTGATAGCTTTGATAACATTTTCTTCTCGTGTTGTTTTATCCGGGGAAAGTTGGCTTCAGACGTGTTCTGGAAGCTGCCAAGGACGGCCAGCAACTGGGGTCAGGTGCCTTTCTCTCGGGCTCGTCAGAACATTTCAAATGAGCAAGAGACAGAAAGAGAGGGAGAGATTTTATACGTTTGATTTCGTCTAGTTTCATTTTCTCATAAAGGTTTCAGCTCCATTTAGTTTTACTGGTGCTGGTTTCACTCGGCGTGCTCTGACAGACAGTGAAAGGTTGTTTATATGTTACACAAACACACAGACATGCGAGTGTTAGTCAGCGTGGACAGAGTCCAGCGGTGGAAGAGGTGCTTCCATCCTTTTCTTAAAAGATGGAAGCTCTTTATGTGTCTGTTTTTACGTTTTACTGGTAAAATCTATTCCAGGGTTAAAAATGAAAGATACTGACGGTAAAATGTCTGTCAGAATGTGTGAAATTACTGCTACATTAACATTCATATGGTGCAGTGAAATACTGAAAATACTCAAAACAGAATGAAAATAAGTATAAGTAATAAATAATAAGTTCTAATGATTAAATTAATTCAGAAAAGTTGAAGAAGGAAAGAAAAGAAGGCAGAACAGATCAGATAAAAGGTAGAGTAAAAACAATATTTCTTGAAATGCTATGAAGTTGAAGTCTCACTAATTACACAAAATGATAAAGTAGCAGTACTTCAAAATTTCAGTAGATGTGCAGAGAGTCTCAGAGCGCTGGAGCTCGAGCAGGTATTTTACATAGTTTCATGTCCAATTTCGGTTTTTCTCTTTTGGCCACTGAGCTTAGCCGGGCAGGCGCCACGTTCGAGGGCACTTCAGCACAAAACACTGAGGCGGGAGGGTTTATCAGGTTGGCTATATCATATGTTTTTCATGCAAAGAGAGAGAGAGCAGGTCCAAACACAGTGACTCTCATGTTACAAACCACACCTGTCACATTTGACATTGTGCGGTTTTCACGTTCTCCATGAGACAGACCTCCTTGTGAATCTGAGGACTGAGGGCAATTATCCTGCCAGACAAAAATGGAGGACGATGTCTGGAACAACTGATGGTGAGGTCACAAACTCATCATGCTTGTGAGGCTGCACGTGCACAGCGATGACATGATACACATTTCACCCTCAGTACACAGACGCAGCCCTGGGATGAAGAAGGCAACACAATTAACTGATTTACAAAATGGTGACAACTTTACTGAGCAACAGCTAATGTTTGAGAATGCAACTTCACTCGTTCTGTCATTTTTTTTTACATGCTTAGATATATTA
>NW_019525551.1:4308202-4369825 GCF_002814215.2 Seriola lalandi dorsalis | reverse complement strand
CAGGGGGAACTGAGATTTCACATCTGAAATGAAACTGCCTGAGAGGGAAATATAGAAGTCATTAAGTATTCTCAAAGCCCATCACTTTCTCTCAGCTCTGCAGGAACAGGGGAAATCCATGTCGAAGCAGACAGCTGTACAGACACTAGTCTCATTGCCACTAGTTTGGGAGGTACATATATGGGAAATAGAGAGATTTAGAGATGCAGCGGAATATGGGGGAGAAGATGTTGGTCTCCATGGCGACGAGTGTAGTGGAAACATCAGTGCGAGCTCAGTGGCAGAGTGGCACTGAGACGCCCTGAATCTTTGTGACTCTGAAACGATACCGCTCGCTGTAAAATCATCCCACAGCTCTACAGAGAGAGACAGGAGGAGGAGGAGGGAGGTGTCAGAGCGCACAAAGCTCAGCTCTGAAGCTCACTCAGTCCCTTAAATTTTCTTTTTCCCAAAAGATGATGATTCAGAGATATAATAAAGCCGAGCTCCATCCACACTAAAGCTGAGCGTCCCAATTCGGATTTTGTGTTATGGGTGTTAGAGAAGGTAATGATTTCAAACAGCACGTGAACAGTCTGACCATATATAAGGATGCGCATGTCGTCTACATGTGACATGTAGGTTAGCGTTCAGGAGAGAATAGCCAAAGTACAAGATATATACATCAATGGCACAGGCTCAGTTGAACCATAACTGAAGTTGAGCTGTTATAAACTTTCCCAGAATTGTAATTGCTGAAACATAAATTCCATTTGCTATAACCTGAGTCTTCTCTTCACAGCGTTGACTGTCATTTCTATTGAGTATAATGTACTGTTGAGGTCAGGGAGAGATCATGGTCATGGTAAAAGGAAACCAACTGTTGGAAGAGATGGTGCGTTTTCTGAACACAACCATTCACCATCCAAGTCAGACAGGGAAAGAAACACAAGCAGCCGGATGACCAGACAGGTTGTGAACAAGCTGGCTACATTATCTAAACCACTTTAAGTAAACAAACAAAATGTCATTACACAGGAAAACTGCCAGCATACACAACTAAACTGATCAGAGTATGAGAAAAAAAATTAACCAGAAATTTGGTTTGTAAATTGTGAGGGATTTTACAGTTTGGGTAATAATTTTTAAATTCATCTTTGTCACCAAACAAACCACATGTATTTCTCCTTCAGCAGCTACATGTTGGATGTTCAGTAAAACAAAGAAAAAGATACACTGAGCAAGTATGACCATGTGACCTAGTCAATGCACCACGATGCACATGAGTGTTTCAAAGTTACCACCTGTGAGCACCTGCAGGATTCGACCAAGAACACTGTGACAACGTGATCGGCTCTCAGAGACAACTACAAGAACTCGGTGAGTGACACTCAGATCATCCTCCCATGTATTACGTTGAAAACACCTGGCCAGATGTTTACAGTGTATTTAACATGATTCAAGCAGACTGTGTGTGATCAGCTTGTGTATCAGAGATCTACGCATGGAGCAAAGATACAGCCAACACAGTCAACCACATGATGTTTTGTTTTCAGTTTAACACTGAATATTGACGAGAACAAACCAGCTTTCCTACAGCTTTGGGAGGATGTGATGACATTTCTGGTCATTATAATTATTGGGGGGGGCAAATATCCATATTTCATGTCCTGCCATGTTGAGGTTGATTAAAGAAAAGAATTCAAAGAAAAACTGAAGGTGGCCCTGAGAGCTCAACACACTGTAAACACGCAAAACACAAACAAATTCAGAAAACATCATCAATTGGACAACACAAGTGTTTCCAGGGGACACTAAAAAGTGATGAACCTGGCTGGGATGCACTTATTGTTCAATGCTTTTAACTCCAAAAGTCACAATTCTGCATTGAACAAGAAGTGCACCCCAGCCGGGTTCATCACTCTTTTCTTTTTAGGTTATTTTTTGCCTCAATTCCGGGACAGGAAAGTCAGGGGGAGAGAGATAGAGAGCGATAGAGAGAGAGAGGGAGTGGGAGAGAGAGGGAGGGGGAGGGGGGTGATATGCAGCGAAGGGCCACAGGTTGGACTCAAACCTGGGCCACTGCGATTAGGACTACGCCTTCATGGTACACGCCGTACACTTCCGTTGTGTTGTGAGTATTTATTTGGTTGTGAGTGTTGTCGTCACCTTATTGTCTACCTGGTTGTGCAACTCAATGCATATTCAAAAGCATTTAAATATACACTCTGGTCACTGTTTGTATAACAACATTTCCACTTGTTGGTATGAACACATCTGAATGTATATTTAAATCACTGAAAATTTGTATTTCAATGTGACTTCCTGATTAAATACAGGATATACATGGAAGACCACTGCGCTGGCACAGCAGAGCAGAAACAGGAGTCATTGGGCAACACGCTGCGTTGGCCAAACACATGCAAACACAGGTATAGGTAGGTCACTTTGTAATGTGAATGGTGTACGTATACTGTTCACTTTTGCAAATGTTGAAGAGGATAAAATGAGTGCTGTTGTAACGGCTTCCTGAAGTTGTAAAATCCCTCCTCTGCTGTGGAGTATTCTGGTGTTCTGTGAATAAAACCAGCCTTCCTGCATCGTGTTTCATCTTTTCACCTGTACCAGCACTCGCACACCACTGCAGCTCCTCGCGTTTTAAAAAGTGGTGCTAAACGCTGTCCAATTCAATATGTAGTCTGCATCTCATAGTTCATATTCATTTCACTCTGTTATTCATCCATCTTTTACTTGACATGTGGTCATAATTTTGGTTATCGCCGGCTTGGGTGTAAATTTGGCAGCAGTGGAAGCGTGGAGGCTTTTCTTACCCTCTGAACGCTTCCTGACGTCGCTGTCAGCTCATATTGATAACAGATAGTTATTACATCCAAGTAGAGATGTGAACAGTGATCCAAAAAATCTGATAGGAGCAGTAATTTGGAACCAAGCCTGAAAGCTTGTGTTGTGAATGTGGCCCGAGAGTGCAGAGCAACAAAACCATCATTACTCAGCTGCCAGCCAGGAGTGTACAAGGGAAGCTGCTACTATAAGATGAACATAATAGGATGCTAATAAATCCTCTGGAGATCACTGGGAGTTCAAAATGATGTTTCCCAGAATGCTCATCAATCAGGCAATAGAGAGTCTGACTGGCTCTTGGACGGCGTCCTGTTTCAGCACAGCTTCATGTGTTGTAGTGTAGTGTACAACCCACACTCATGTTTTTCTCTAATATCTCAGTTTGATGTAAATAACTGTCATTTGATGACTAACGCTACAATCTTTTACCACTTCACTGTTACTCAAACTGGCAGCACTTCCTGCCTCCAACTCGTCACTGTGTGCTCAGGCTGTCCTGTTTCCTCCTGTCACTGTTGTTCTTGTGCATCTTTAATGGGTCGATTCAACTTATTGAATTATATCATTAAAAAAGGTGTGCCTGGAAATATTTTAGTATTGTGATGTTGATTTTCTAAGCCTGTACATTTAAGTTTCTGTATTCACTTTCAAGCTTATCTTTACAAGATGTGAGAAAAAAAAACAACAAAAAAAAACACTTTCAAGTGTGTTTGTGTGACTTTTGACAA
The DNA here is from genome assembly GCF_002814215.2 of Seriola lalandi dorsalis. NCBI lineage: Eukaryota > Metazoa > Chordata > Actinopteri > Carangiformes > Carangidae > Seriola > Seriola lalandi. The sequence continues at coordinate 4,366,256 of NW_019525551.1, read as the reverse complement.
GTGGTGAGGATTCAAAGGATCTGCACAAGAAAGTGAGGGATTTCCTTGGACCCGCTGCAACCATCACAGTAGGTGCTACAGGAAATGTCAGGGATCAACGATTCATTGTAAGAACACACATGAATGTCTGCACAAAATTTTATTGCAATGTAAGCCTGTAGGCATAGACCTGAACATAAACACTATCAGCTCAGTTTACAGGTAAAAACCTAAATGTGCTTAAATGTAGTACAGAAAAACTCCAGGTTTTCAAGCACGGTTTTCTGGATGATATAATGTTGTCTTATTAGTTGCATGTTTTATCCTTTAAATGACTTCTGTAACTGGTTTGAGAAGTGTATTAATCACTGCTAGAAACTCGTCCACTCACTAGCTTTGATCTGGAGCTTTCAGACACATCTCATTTGTCTTCCTCAACAGACGTAAACTGAGTTATCAGTCCGTCTGCCCCACAAAAAACATAGTAAGAGAACCTTAAGTTAAAGTTGTGAAGTTGTGAAGAATTAACTTTCATGCTCAGTTTATTCAATGAAACATGACACCTCATTTTATTTGGCATCTTCCTGTCTCCCTGTAGAAAACATGTTGATCCACCATGAAGCCTTCTCGTGTTGACATGAAATATGAAATAGTTTCTATTGGAATGGGTAAGGTTAGGCCCTATTTTAAATGATCGTAACCCTGACATCCAGATAATATCATAACATAATGACATAATGAACATTTACGTGTGTGAAAATGTCATGTAAAGACTTTTGATCTGTTTTGATGGATACTTAGTGAATTGAAATGGATTGTATTAGATGAGATTGAATCAGGGCAGATTGGATTGGATTAGATTTTATTGGACTAGACTAAATAAAATTGGATGCAATAAAAGAAAAATATGACTTAAACCTACAGACCAAAAAATGAAAATCTGATTTTACTCAAAAGGCTAAAATGAAAAAAAAAAAAAAAAAGAAAATCAATTTTTTCCACTATGGTCCACAAAGACAAAAACAACAAGGAATATAGAGACACTGGGTAAACTGTTCCAATCTCCTCTAATCAGCTCTATTTTTTTTTTAATTAATTGCAAGACAATGTGAAACATGAGCAATTAATTGATAAGGTATCACTGTAAAAATGGTATTTAATTATCTGGAATGTATTACTACTCATTACCATTGCACCAGCCTATTTAGAGGAACATTTTAATTTATGCAACTTATTAAATTATCTGTCAGTTATTACATTATTAGCTGATGTAAGCCTCCCTGCTCCAGAAAGCAAATGTAAGTTATGCTATTAAAGAATTTCAACTACATTAAAAAGGCATTTTTCTGGATGACATTTTGTTTTTGTGCACTTAAAAGGATTAGCCAAGGACAGTGCACAGGCTCACACTCTTATCTCTCAGCCTTTAAAGTGGACATATGGATGTGCTGGAAGAAAACAATTTTCATTTTGTTTGTTGAATTTCTGTCTGTGCTGAGAGCAGCAGCTGCAGCAGCTCGCTCCGTGACTGTTTTTCTTTACAGAGAAGCTGTTTTGATGAGAAGAGAATGTGACACCAGAGAAGGACCTCCACACCAACCTCAGCTTCATCAATTAAGATTTTTAAGCCATCTGAAGTCACTCTCATTTCCAATCCGAAAACAGCCTGCCTGCCTGGAAGAATAATGAGAGGCTGACGCTGCCAGAGGTTTACTCCGACTACCAGCATAACAATTCACTGCAGGAAGTGTAAACCATCTTCCCTGTGCTCCCCAGATCAATTCTAATTTTGTTCCTGGAGTCAATACTCTTCTCATATCCCTCTTTTTATTCAGCTCCCGTATTTATCGGACCTTTGCGTGCATGTAGAAGGTTAGATCAAACCTCATTTTCTGGCTGAGATCATAATGTATGGTGTACATTATTTCATAATGGCAGTTTTTCACTTCCATTGTGGGATATGAGCTGACACCTTTCTTGTTCAAAGTCACTGATGTCATGCACTTATCTGATCAGCTGTGAAAACGTTTCTCTCATCTTTTACTGGGACATTAATGTCAGATTTGTCTCTTTCAGGAGCACCTACTTAAACAAACACTGCTGCAGGCAAACACAGAGAGAACCTGAAATCTCATAATACACACATAAAAGTCAAACTATCTCACGAAAAGTTTTTGCTCTGAGGAGCAAATATTTATGCAGTTATGTAGGTTGCAAGCTCTACTTTTGCGATTGGTTTCATGGCATCCGACTGGAGAATCAGCACCACCAGCTGTTTATCTCAATGAACCAACTTGTGATATACACATAACAGTAGTGGTTGGAAATGCACATTCAATTGCATTTGGTTAAAATTTGGATGGAAACCTGGCTATAAAGGCCCAGTGAACATGGTCAATTTTGTCATTTCTTGTGCAACTTTTTTCTGTTATTGAAATAATCAATCCTGCCAACAGACCGCCATGTGCTACCACTGATTCGAGGTCTTCAGAGGAAAAAACTATGGATCTGAGTAATAGAAAACCCACCAAAAACCGATGTGTACGCATACATTAATTTTCAAAATAAGAGTCTTGATCCCAAAGCCGCAGGACAATGAGACTTGGACCAAAATGTGGTCAACCTGAACAGAACCAAACCGAGTGACAGCAACGACACTGGCAGCAGCATGATGCTCCACTAATTAACAAGCAGTGTCCTTGAAAAGAAAAGCAAACACATGTCCGAAGAATCAAAGTACAGTAATAAACTTCACACTGTTTTACGCCTCAAAAAAGACATGACAAATACCTCTATTTCTGATACAGCTTCACTGAGAGGACGGACTGCACACATAGATTCATGGTATCAGAGAGATACCCACAAAAAGCTCCCACCTCCATACAGACGCCCAACAGACCAGTGTCAGGCGCTAGCACAGCAACAATGAAGCAATCCCTCACTGGCTTCCCACCCACACACATTCCCAGTTGGAGGCACCTATGCCAGATATTGACCCCCAGACCTCAGCAGAAGTGGTGGGTATTTTTGCTCCTGTGCTGCTTAACATAACTCAGATCAGATTTTATGATTTGATCTGACCTCTCCACCTACTGGAAAAAATCAACAGGAGCATGTGTACGTTATTAAATCAAATTAACAGCCACTGAGAAAGGCAGCATTACTTCTCCTGAACTACAGAAATAAGCTAGTGAACATTTAAAACACATTGATGAGACCAGAGCAGAAAAGACTGAACTAAAACTGCACTGACACAATGAATAGTATTTCTACTATTAGAATGACCCCAGTCGTGGGTCTTTTATTCCTTTTAGCTATGGTATTACATTACAATTATAAGCAAATAAATGCCAGTTGGAGTGTAATGGGATATTATCAAAGTATAATTATATATATATTTACATCTTTACACAAGTTGATTGATATATTTGACAAGTGTTAGTCAGTTGCTACAATACACCAATACTAATCAATATGTGCTTTTGTTGTATTTTCATATTAGCATTTTTCCCATTTCCCATCTGGTTCTGTTCTTAAAATATTATATGGGACCTTGGCTTAAAGACAACCCACCAACAGATCTGGCACAAGAACAATAATTACAGAGGACAGTTCCCACCATAATCTCTTCGCAGTCTGTTGGTAGTTTCTTTTCCTCCACATTCAAGTTGTTCCTCGAATGAGATGAGACAGAAACTCTGTGCTGGTTCAAAATAACTCTCAGATACTTTTTGTCGCATGTTGCCGCCATCCACGGTAATCAAAAGGTTTCTGTCAGGAAACTTTGAATCCGAGTCCTCCAAAGGCGGGAACGTCTGGCAAGCCTGCCACCTTCAGAGGAGACAGGCTCAGCTTATTAAGACTTGAGGAGCTGTATGTAGCTGCCTGCTGGGACACTTTCAAAATTGCAGCTTCAAACTCTGCATCATTTTACAAAAGATAACTCAAAGAAAATGTTGAGCAAAGCTCGCAAAATAAAATCACACTTACCAGACCTATAGTGCCTTTCGCTTTAAGTAGAATTGACTTTATATTATGCATGCCTGCTACAGCTGACAGAGGAAAACTGTTGCTGTAATAGGTCTATTTGAGACTGTGTAGTTGTGTTTGCTTTTATGTTTTACTTTTCTTTGTACAGTTTTGTTGAGTTTAGTTATGTTTGCAAAGGAGTGGTAGGAGAAATCAGCATATTTTGTCAGCTTTCAAAGGCTGCTGTCATCGCCACATTAAAACTGTACAGGACAAAATCTAAAAATTCAGCTGTCTATTCAGTCTGAATTACAAAGTGGGTCTGGGATAATGCATATTATTCCACCTACTCACAGATAGAAACGTTTGCCCAAGAAAAATTATCGTGTAGGGTAAAATCACTGACACAAAATTGTTTCCTAAATCCACTTGAAACTGTAAAGTGGAATCCACATCATCTCCAAAAAATGAACACTCAATCCCCCGAAAGCTTCACCTTTGACCTTCTTCCTCCCTAATCTCTTTGGTATAAAACATCACAGAGTGGCTGGGAAGGTAAACATTAGAGATGCTGTGTGCTGTTTACTGACAGCTTTAACTGTGCACCAGTTCAGAGACTGAATCCTCAGAAGGACGCAGCCCCTGAGAGCTGTGTTCCTAATGGAAACTGAGGACCAAATGAAACAGCTTCAGAAACGCATTCATGCGCTCCTTGTAGACTTGTAACTTCAAACATTTCCAAATCTATCACCAGGAGGTGGTCCTGAAGCAGGTCCATGTAGGGGTTGTGATAGTTCACAGCAACACATGATGGACTGTTGTTAAACAGTGTATTATGTTAAGGGTAAATAATGTACAGTATATCTATATAATTTCTACAACAACAACATTGTAGTAATTAGGTTCATATGCAACTGAACTGCTGTCCTCATCATATCGGCTGGATCACTTTCAGATTCAACATTTTCTAACCTTGACCCTATATTCATTATTGTAACCATGACGACAGGGGTTTCTTAACCTTAACAAAGTCGTAATTATAATCCAAACCCCAATATTCTGCTAAATCTAACCAAGTCTTTTTTGTGCCTAAACTGAGCCAAACCTTTACCGTAGTGTTGTCACATCATAAAAAAAGGATTTGTGATGATTGCAGCATCAGATCAGAAAACACAAGCAGGGACAAACAACGTATTTTGTGGTTTAATTTGGAGGACTGATCCTTGTTGATCATTCTGTAGTGCTGTGATGAACAAGTCAGAGCTGCTAAGAAAATAGAGCATAACGTGACAATGAGCCAGCATGCACCATACCAGGACCCTGAGCCTGAAGCAACTAAAGGGAATTCAGCCATCATGAAGTCATTATTCACACCTGTGGTTTTTCTACTGTGAAACATTACATCTCTTCCTTGAATAAAGCTCATTGGGTCAGCTGCTATATGAATTAAACAGCTGCCCCAGATGTTTCAATAGGCTGCAAGTCACACTGGACACCTGTGATTTGTATATATTGCTGAACACATTAGCATTTAAAACGACATCATTTTACAGGGAATTGAGTTGATTCAAAGGGAAACACGATAAGTTGATCTGCTCTTTCACATCGACCTCAACTCTGATCAACCTTGGCATGCAAATTCACACTGTTGACCAATATCAGGCTGTCTTGACAGTGTTGACATTTGAAAGGCCTGAAGTGGAGGAAGCTCTCATGGCTTATTAGCTGTGTTGTTCCACAATTAAAGCAACGGTTTAAAGACAGTTCTGAGACAGGAGTTGAGGGCACAAATACGTCTTTTGTATAAACATTGAGAAGTTATTGTCCCATAGCGACCAACCTAAGCTAACGTGTAGGTTTACTGATCAAACTGTGCAACAGTGAACAAAACGCCAGGGGGAAGGAAACAGAATTATAAAAAGAGAAAAGAGAGACGCTCTGCAATCTATTGTGACTGACGAGTGATATCAGTTTTTGGCTCCGCCTATCTTGCATGCATGAGTGAAGTTCATTTTGTGGTGTGAACGCTGCTTTAGTCTACTTTGTGTAAAGTTGGTGAGACGTTGCACCACCTCTGAAAACCTATCGCACTACTACCAAGATCCACTGAACTAAATCTGAATCACAAATGAAGAACAAGCATGAAAATCCCACCCATACTGCTCAGTATTCCAATGGAAGACAGAAGGATGATGACACTGTAGCATAACAACAGTCGAACCAAAACTACAATGCTACAGCATAGCACAACTGCAGGGTGAGAATGGAGAAGAAGAAAACAGAATTTGAGAGCTCAGTCGCAGGCAGGCAGTCTGTGATGAAATCCTCTCTGGGATTTACAAAGGGAGGGGTAAAAGCAAGCTCTGAATGTCAAACGCTTATCCGATCCAATCAGTGAAGGGCTTCAGTTTGTGTCAAAGAAGGGGAGCATATCCCTGCTAATTAGTGAAATAATCCCTGATCTGAATCACCATCACCAGCGCAGTACAGAGCATGTGTTGGGAATTTGACTGGTGTGCTCTTCACAGTTCACCAGGTTGTTGATATAAATGGAGGTCTGATAAACTCCCATCTGATTGTCCTTCTGGCTCAAAATGGCACAGTAAGTGATTACTGAACTGTTCAGAGGCTAATGTGGTTGTTACTCATTTTGAACAGTATCATTACTGCTTATTATTTACTTATATGTATTAATGTTGAGACAATTTGACTGTTACTTTGTTTTGTGGGTATTATTTTCTGGCAGTAATGTTCATCTCTTTTTTTATCATATTAGGATTAAAGTGCCGCACATATCGGCCAGGGTACATTAATTCTTCAGCTGATGGTCAAAAGTTCTCTCACACCATGGACCAAAGGGAAGAGAACACAGCACAATGCGTGTAACAATGTGTTATTGTAACATGACTTAAAGAATGAGACCGTCTTCAACATTCTGCTTTGACTATATTAGCCTGTGGACTGATTTCTATGTAAAGGCTGAATTTTCCTGGAAAATCCAAAGGATGTGATGTTTATTCTTGTTCCCGAGTGCCTTAAGTCATGGCCTCTGTTCTGCTCCCCTACAGAGCCAACAGTGTGCAACACTCGCTAACGTAATCTTAGAAATGGAGAGAAATTATCATCAATAAATAACTGTCTCCCAGCACAAAACAAAACATTAGCACACTGATTTAGTGCAATGGAAACTATCATATCAATAATAAAGTGTGGAAACATATTATCTATAATATTCTGTCTAGTTTACCAACCATTGGCGTTTTTATTCAGCATATGTATCTATGCTGACATAGCTGAGCCTACAGCAGTAGTCAGTATTACTGGTGTTACACAGTGTTCAGGCACAGACTGATTACATAACTTGCCCACCAACCCCACCGTCTTTTTTCTTTTTTTTTTTGATACTCGTAAAACCCCAAGTTCATCTAATAAAAAAACTCTAATTTGTAAAACACTTGTTATCAATACTTAGTTGGATGCTACAATTATAAACTGAAAGTGTCTGCTCCGTCGCATCACAGACTAGAGTCTTTATCACATGACGAGAGGAGGGTTGACTAACAAGACAATGGCGGACATGAAATTGGAGGATTTGGTGTCAAAGTGAAAAAACAAAAGATCCTAACTGGTAATATTTCAGATTTAAACCCAATGCCAAAAGTGAACCTGATCACATTAATCAGACTGCAAACTTTGTCTGATGAGGGTGGCAGCATCTGGAGGGAACACTTCTCATCTACACGTATTGAGCCGACACGTTTTCTTATAAAATGTCCGGTGTAACCTGTAACACTGGTGCTGTTCCGACTCTGTTACTCGGTGGCTAAATTTCAACACCGCGGCCTCTCTACCGACAACGGCAATGGATTAGTTCAACATCATTAGCCTATATAGCGCTATCTTACAAACTCACGACGATATTATGCTTTACAAATTGTTTTTCAAGGAAATGAAACGTCCGTCATAGCTCGCATTGATACTTTTACCTTCAACGGCCTGCTTAACCAACTCTTTCCATTTTATGATGGAGGACCTTGGCAACGTATTTGTTAACAGAGTTTTCATAGATTTATTACAATGCCAGACTGCTTTGACATTATGGAGACACCACTTCACTTTCTGTTGTATAGCCTACTCTTTTTGTATCTGAATATGAAAAGATGAATATATTATAAATAAGACCCATGTTTATATGTGTTCCACATGGTGCTGGTGTCTACAGGTGGAGCAGTGGGTGGTAAAAACTCAAATAAAAATAAGAAATGGCTGAATACTTCTTTATTTCTTTTATGCCTACACAAGGAGCTCACTCTCTGTTTGTGTGATTTCATTAAATAATCAATAAAAATAATGCAGGTTACTGAACAACCGTCTCTGCTCCTCCATTATAAAACAGCTTTTCCCTATCTAACCAATAGCCCATTAGTTTGCACTGTTACATGCTCACTCCTTGTGCTTTGCTCTGCTCCAACACACTGTTTAAACAGCATTATGGTCGGGGGGAGAATGCTTTAATACATACTTCTATTCTGACTTTAAGCATCACTAATTATCACATTTAAAAAAAGAAGTGAAAACAACAGTGACTTGAGTTTGAGCAGCTCTGTGTCTGACTGTCTCCTCCTCAGTCAGATGTGGTGACGGTGTGTTTCTCTGATGTTGGTACTCGTCCATGTGCCCTCCTCCAGCCTCGCGTGACTTTGTCATAATTACTTTTGCCAACAGAGGTGAGAGCGGATATTTGAATCATTAGACATAGACACTCGTTTCACCTCTTCCCACATCTGATATCATATATCGTCATTTGATATTGTCTCTAAAAGTTAACCTTCAGGGAGGAGGAAGATCACACTGTAGCAGTGACTGTTTCCTGTGGTCTGAGGCAGTTCAACAATAGACACTTATCCAAACATCACAAATATCAATTATGATTATATAATAACATTATTTTTTATATCACAAAATTATAAGTAGATTTCTTTTTGGGACCAGATTAGTGCTGTCAAGTGCAAACCTAAGTAACTGCTTTTTCTGTGTTAAGCAGCTTAGCTTTATGACATCTCTGTTAGAGGATAAACTTGCTGCTTTTCAAGCCAGAATCCGAATTTGTTTTTTATTATGCGAGCACATAGAGTGTGTCTCTGCCTTTGCTCCACAAATGCAACACAGAGGAATAAGAGGAAAAACTGAGCAAAAGTAATATATAATAAATTCTAAATAATGAAATAAAACAATAAATAAAATAACATTTTAAATATAGTCAAAGCCATTTATGATAGTTGTGAAATTGGATATCAAATTTGAAATGAAATATGGACTGTGGTATAGGGAATAAAGTGAGGTGCATGAAAAATATGAAAGTGAGAAGTGCAAAAGTATCTGCATTTGTCACTTTGCTTGTAAAACTGACGCCCCCCCCCCCTCTGAATTACAGTCCTGTACAAAGCACCCAGATAGTTTTACCCACTCTACAGTCAGGTTTAAACAGTCCAATGTGACTGTTGTTGGGCTTTTAAAAACCCAGGAACATTGCAAATCACACTTTCTATCAGGTTTTATTGACCTTATTACTATTGATTAAAACTGTGCAGCAGCAGACAACTGTGCAAAAAAAGGAAAACAAAACAAAAACAGTGAGCTTCCCATTGTGAGAACAGTTGGGTTTTGAAGGCCTTCCCTTCTGAGATGCTTTTTAGTCTCTGGCTTTAACAAGGTTTAAGTGTGCTCTCAATAAAGACAGAGAGGGAAACACTGACCATCATGTGTATGTTCCTCTCTCTGTGTTGCCTTTACCCACGTCTGCTTCTCCACACTAGGAGCGTGCCGACCCAGACCTACTGCAGGTAATACACTAACACATAAGTATCTCATGCAAACCCACGTGTAGCCTTGGGCCGCATTTCAGTCACTAATTCAAACTTGTTCCGTTGTCTGACAACAGAAGCATAAACACATGTAAATGAAAACAGCTTTATTGTGAATTCAGCTGTATTAAAATACTGTATAGTGAGCGCAGAGAGAAGGAGAGAAGCAAACAGATAGAGCTGAAACCAGCTGACACTAGACTAAATGCAAAGATGCCGTGATGATGTCATGAATATCCTAATCCAGCAGCTACTTCCTATTGGAAGCGTTTATTCACATTGGTTCCACAACTGTTTCCAACTACATCCTGAATTTCGCACATTGACCTTACACGCCCCAGACACACACTAGGTTTTGACCGAGTGTTGATTAGATACACCACATTTTGGAATTTTTATTTAAAAAAAGAAAAAAGAAACAAAAACATTATCATGATAGAAATACTCCTGCAAAATTATGTTAATTTCTTTGGAGCACCTCTCTCTGTAAACCATCATGTTTCTTCCTTTTTCAGAAAACAGTTCAAATGTCCTTGAGCAAAAATCCTAATAACATTTCTGAGAACTGTGAGCAGGCTCATCGCAGCCGAGACGCAGACTTCAGAAGAGAAAGAGATGATGAAAGAAGACCATGTGTCCTGAATGGGCGTCCCTGTGGACTAACTAACTGATATTGAGAGGAATGTAAGAATAGACCTGTTTTTAAAAGTAACACAAGGCTCGGAGAAAATTAGTCAATATTAAAAAAATGTAAAAGTATCACTGCTGTAAAAATTCACCCTGCCCCGGACCTGTGAGGTTGGTGCAATAACCTGTCCTATTTGATGAAATTTTAAATGTGATTCAGCCTTCAGATGTGTATTTACAGTGGAATGAGTGTTTCCATTGGGGGAAGAGTGGTCAGTGATATCTTGCTCTGCCCATTGAGCTTCACAGCACCAGCGGTTTTTGGCATCAACAGGAGAAATCAAGAGGATTATGTGCTCCGCCTGCCAACACAGTCTTTTGATCAGAGGCCAGGTAATATCAGACAATCTATATTAATCCTACCATCTCTATCTCCCCTTAGTTCCTGTTCTCTTCCCGGCCTCCCCTCTTACCAGGTTGTTATAAGTCTGAGGGATAATTAAGCCTTGTGGGACTGCTGTAGGCCTTCCTCTCCTAAATTGTCAAAAGTTAGAGGAAAGCAGATCAAACGCCTTTGAAACACAAGTGAAAATAAAAAGCTAATCTGCAGGAGACAACAGACACACTGCTTAAGATGCTTTGCCTTCCTTTAACCCTCATCCTGCACTTCAAGATAAAAGTTCACTCAGACTCTGAGCAGAGTTTGAAATCACGGCCTTGTAAACAAATGTACAACTAGCAGGAAGACACTGACACTGAAATACATAAAGACATTGAGTTAGTGATGGAATTATTGGTGGTTTAATCCATTACTCAATTACAGGAAATTATTTGGCATACATTTTGATAATGGATTAATTATTTAAATATTCTATTGTCGCTGCAAATAAAATATTTCGGTTTTTGGACTGTCAGGTGGAAAACACATGAATTCTGAAGACATCACCTGCATCTCAAAACGTGTGACAGACATTTTTCATTATTTTCTGATTAATTTTACCAGAAGCAGTTGCAGCCGTACTGGAGTTCTTCTTTCAGTGTCTCTAAAATATAGTTGATCCCATAAGTTAGATTTTGGATTTACCCTATCAGACAAAAATGACAAACACAGATCCCTGCAGCAGGTAAAGTATCAACGAGTTGTTGATATTTACAGTATGAACAACCTTTTTTTTTTTTTTAGGTGGGTTTAAGAATGGTTATGTCATCTTCCTATATAGTTGTGTGGCCTCCTACCGAATGTACATTCATGAAAAATGAGATGAGATTATAAAGGCTGTTGTAAACTTACACAGATATCAACTTTGAAATCAACATCTTCAATATCTGTGAAAATGTTGACCTACTGGCTCCTGGTAACCGATAAGCTTTCATGTAAACTGGGAATGGCTCAAAGGAGATCGATACATCAGGCTTTGGATACACAGACAATACTTGTTAGTGATGGGATTTGTTGACTAAAATAAAAACATATAATATCACCAGTCATATCCTTTAAGATTCAAGGTTTCAGGTGTTTTAATATTCTGTAATATGTAACAGGATTTGTTTGTGTGCCGTCAGTCATTTTCTATGCAGCTAAGAGCAGTATGGGTCTCTGATTAAATTCTCTTTAAAGGCTGTTTTGCTGAGGAAGCTCTCAAGGAGTCAAGGGTAAGAGAATAGTAGAGTAGAAGGGCAGGAAGCTTTTCTTTGTGCGAGCACTCTATGTTGGAAAATATGTGTTTTTTTTTTTTTATCCTTGGCTATGCTTGTGCACTGGAGCATAGGTGGCTCTTGTTTTGGAACTAAGCTTTTCATGTGCGGCTGAATAATGAACGGGGAGTTTTCAGGAATAGCTCTGCATAGATTGCAACAACATGCCTCAACACATATTGTGCACTGATATTTTCCTGAGTTGATACGAATCGAGTTTACACTGCCTCCAGGAAATCGCAGCATGCTCACACTCTAAAGTCTGATACTGACAAGAGCTCTTGCCTTCTCCTGTCTACTCAGCTTTCACATGTTACCAAACTAACTTCAAACTGCTAATGAAAGCATTATAACCTTAAACTGTGTTAAAACTCACTTGAGTATTGTGTGACGAAGTTTAGCTGTAAGCAGTGTAGGTAGTGACTGACTGACACGATCTTTCCCCTTGGAGCCAGATGTATGTGCTCACTGCTGACAGCGTTCAGTCCTACAAACCCATATACTGGACTCAGCCCGACTGCTGCTGTTACCAGCTCTCGTGCACACTCTTCCCGTACACATCTAACTGCAGCTCGTGCACTGAAGAATGCAGAGAAGACCGTCTGGGAGCTTTGAGGCCTCGCCAAATTTGATCATGTACAACAGTCAGACAGTAGACTGAGTGCCTGTGGATATTACTCCTGATTCCTGCTAACTGTGGACTCTGGAGAGACTCCTTGCTGCAGTTTGATTGAGTTACACAACTCTTAGTTTCTGTTAGTGTCAATAATTGTTTTAAAGTCTTCTATTGTCTGTCATGTTATTTTTCATGTCTACTGTCGTAATACAACATACATATGAGTTGGTAGATTTTTGATAATTTGCTGCAAAAATAATACAGACGTAGCATCAACACAGTTAAAATACTGAGTACATTCAGAGGTGCTCACCTGGTAGATACCGAGGGAAAATAACACTCAGCTGGGAGGAGGCTGAAATGAGGACTAAATCTGTGTGTGTATGTGTGTGTGTGTGTGTGTGTGTGTGTGTGTGTGTGTGTGTGTGTGTGTGCGTGTATGTGTGTGTGTATATGTGTGTGTGTGTGTGTGTGTGTGTGTGTGTGTGTGTGTTTAAACCATCAATATGGAACAACTTAGTGTGAATTTTAATCTTTTCATTTTAATGGAGCAACATTGTTTACAAGAAACAAGAATTACCACCTCGCGGTTGTACGTCTCCTCCACTCAGACTAGTTTCAGATTACATCCCTGTTTATCCAGTCATAAAAGATGACTCTTGTGTGAAATTGTGGGTGAAAGTTATAATCGCTGTGTGTAGTCTTGAGTAATGGATAAAAAGTCTTTTGTGAGGTCACACTAACCTTGACTTTTGACTTTTGTCCACCAAAATCTAATCTGATCCAAATTTGAAGAAGTTCCCTCAAGGTGTTACTGATATATTGTGTCCATGAGAATGGGGCGGATGGATGGACAGACAACCCAAAAACAATTTGCCTCTGGCTCTGGCTGTTGCCGGCGCGGAGGCATGAAAATGGCTTTTAGTGTAGTGCAGTGTATTGTTGTCTGACAGTGTAGTTTTTTCAGAATATAGAGGAGAAAGGGAAAAGGAAACCTGAGGAAACCAGAGGAAGTGTCATGTCAGGTTTCGTTTGATGTGTCTGTTCACTTTTCATCAGACTTTTAATGGTCATGCCTGTTGAACCATCCCAAAAGAGGCTAATTTTAACTCTCTTAGCCTACCACATGATCACTCATCCTTCAGAGAGTCTAAATGAATGCTGGGAAATGTAGGAGACCATTTACTGAAGTAAGAAGAAGAAGAACTGATAGGGTAAGACCTAAAAATGGCAGACTGAGAAGTCACAGTGTGTAACTATCCAAGATTGCAATTTGTTTTTAACATCGTGTGAATATTAATGTAGAATCAGTCTCTTCTTGTTTTCAGTCTTCTGGGGATTCAGAGTTTTGCTAAACGGCACGTCATCGTCGCCGCTCTCTAAACGGATTTAATAGCCTCTGCAACAACTGTGTTCCTCCACCAGTATCAATTATTGTTTATGTTTGTGAAAATATCTCCCGTTGGTTGCAGTAAAAACATCTGGGGATGTTTATCAAGAAAGGAGCGGAGATTGTTCCTACTCTTCCTGGACGGTCTGGTTTGTGAACACATGCTGCCCTGAGCCAGGAGCAGCTGCTTAGATGAATCTCTTATGCGCACATACACTGGGGTCTCTCCACAGCAGATCAACGTCCAAAACCATGGGAAACTTTTTAATTGTTAAAACTACTGTCATTTAGAAAAACAGGGTTATTCTGATTAATTTATTTTATGAACTTTACAAAAATGATTTGTCTAATTTTTCCAAGAAACTCTGAGATGTATTTACTGTTGTTCTTAAATGTGACCTTCTTACCTCAGTTAGGTCAGAATAACGGGTCACAATTTCAGTACAATAGGGTGTTCATAGATAAAATAAAAGCTAAGAAGTGTTGAATTTGGGTAGAATTATTACGGACTGGTGCTACTGCTGTCCTGGTACCAGGAATAACAACTGATTTGACAGCCGTGTGAGAAAGTGCTTCATAATCTGAACAGTGAAGCACTTTTAAAATAGTCTCTGAAAATCTAAATCTCTTACCTGCCTGCTGCTGCTGATGGATGGTGGTCGGGTTGTGTGTTGTTTGGGACTAAGTTTCTTCTGTTCGCTCTGTAGATTGGCATGGATCCTTAATCATCAGACGACACAGCCTGAAAAGAAAAAGAAATAATAATACACAGTGATTCATTTTGTTTTATTATTCAAAAGGCTGCGATGCATTTTCACCCACACATGTTCTAATGAACTGTCTGGCCATTTTAGACAGAAGACTGCGTGTTCAGTCAGACTTAAGCATAAGACTCTCACAAACAGACCAACCTCCGGTGAAAATGTTCTTTTCCTTCATCTGAAGTTCAGACTGAAACAAACAGCTCATTATCGACCAGCTCCTAAACAGTCCTCTCATCAGTTCCAAATCAGAGCTACTTTCCATTATCGAAAAAATGTTTCCATTTAAAAGTGAACAAAACGTTGTTGTATAATGTGACTTACAACTAGTACATTTGCACATTTTACATTTATATTCACTGAAAAGTTGCACAGCACACCTAAACACCAGGTATATATGCAATTTTATTATATATATTATATATGTAATTTAAATTTTTTTTTAAATCTTTAAATTTTGATCTTGTAATTTTCTTTTTTTTTTTTACTCTAATTACTCCTAAGGTAATTATTATTCCTTATTACACACTAGAGCTTTTTAGCACGGCTCCAATGGCACATTTGTACATTTGTATATTGTGCATTTGAATATGCCAACCTGCACTTCACTATTGATCTTCTTTAACCTTGTGACAAATGAAAACTGTTGAATTTTCATTTGATTTAGTTTGGTGCTGTCAATCATTGTCTTTCAATATATAGTATGTATCATGTTGAAAACAAAACTTTTAATAACAGTATGTGATTATGCTTTAGAAAACTCTTCTCTTCTCTAATCTAATAAGACCAGGAACAGGAAATAAGTTGCTCAGGAGGTTTGACGCCGAGCAACCTGCAGCAAACCTCGGTGTGATTTGTCAAATGCAGCATCTGTTTATGGCACCGAAGCCACACTTGGATTTCAACTTGGATTTGATAGAACTGATATCTTGTTCTGTGTGTTCTGCTCCCTCTTAATACAAGATGCTAAATTGCAGGAATGAAGTTGCGGCCTTGATTAAAATGAAATTCTGGTGCGAGCAGATGGCTGTGTAGACTTTGCCCGCTTGTTTTAAACTAGGCAGTCCACCCACCTTCCATATTTTTCACACTTAGTTTTGTTGAAGGGAAAGCTGAAAAGGGGACGACTGAAGGCCAAAAAAAAGAAAACACACTCTCCATTGTTCCAATGTTGATGGGCATTTTATTTTATTCAGGTATTTGTGAGCTTCGAATGTTGGTTTATACATAATATTTAAATATCTACAGTATATATTATGTTGTATTAATGTATTTTGACACACTTAGTTGACACTAACCAGGATGAACATAATAGTTATACATTTATTGATATTCCATGACTCAATCGTGAATCTTTCAATTTGAAAAACATGATTTTTCTGGAGGTTCAGTTACACCAAAGAACTCAGTCTACAACTCTGTCTCCTTATGAAGGCATTTGTATTCTTCTACCTTGCTTTTGCTAAATATGGTTTGAAGGAAACGTAATGGCTGCCTGGATTATGCTCAGTGGCAGCGAGGAAACTCACCACTTGTCACCCTGCTACAGTGATGCAGAGGTGTGCTGTTGGGTGTGGTTAAAGGTGCAACACAGCACACTTCTGACCACACCCACCGATCGCACACAGCAGTGATGCTGCTGCAACACACGCGACACTTACAGCCAGAGAGGGAAGTAAAACACTGCTTTTGAGTTACCACAGGTTTTCCCTTTAGTCCCTCAACATAATATACCATAAAAATGTTAATCATGGGGTGCCCTGGTGGGCGAGGGGGCCGAATGTGAACGGCACCATCCCTAATGTTTGTATCTCTCTCCCTTCATTTTCTTTCATATCTATTGTCACTTCACTGATAAGGGGAAGTAAAATGCCCAGAAAATATTAATAAACATGAATTATCTTTAGTTGCTACAACTGGATATAGGAAAATCAATAAAGTGCAATGTCTGTGAATGTTTTGCAGATATGTTCATTATGAACATTTACAACTTTGCATTTAGGTTGATGACAAAACATTTCTTATAATGCTGATTTTTTTTTTTTTTTAAAGTATTGATCTTCTTAAGTTTCTCTTAAAACAGTCCAACTTTTTCTGGCCTCATACCAGTTCAGATATCTCTACTCAGGGCATTTTCCACAACACAGGACAGATCCAATACCAGTGCTCTCTCTTGCCAAATGTAAAATCTGTACATCTTACTGTATAGAAGTCATTTGAATCATTTTTATTTGGGGTAAAAAGAGAGCAGGGATGTCAGTGGTGCTAAAAAAAAAAGTTGGTCAACCATCAAGACTGAACTAATAGCAGAAAAAAATTATAATTTCATAATGACAATGACAAAGGAACCGTATTTAATGTGCATTGGTCGCATCATGGCCGATACCCAATCTCATTTAATAAGGTCAATATGGGTACCAACCCCGATCCAGCCTATCAGAACTGTGCATCCCTATATAAACATAATTTTTAGGATTTGAAAAAACACAGATTTAAAAGCACAGAACAAATCCTCAGAGCATGTGAAGCCAGAATCCTGTTCTTGCACCCACAAGAGCATTTAAGTGAGTAGTACTGCTTCTTTTGCTTGTAATCGTCACATCTGTCAGATCTCTGGAGTAAACAGTGCGAGCTGGTTTTAAGAACTTAAGAAGCACAGTCTAAAATCTTGTTTTTCGCAGTTTAGTTTTGTGCTCACTTGACAAAATGATGATGATTCTTAAGTCTACGTGCATCGGCACAAGTTGTTAAATTTGTTTACCAGCTGTATCGCCTTCCCCACACATTGTTTCTGCCTGTTTATTGATCCTCGAGCGTGAGCTATTTCACCCAGCTGTAATACTCAAACTGTTATACGAAGTCTCACATTCAAAAGGAGGTGATTAAGAAAAGTCGTAGGCAGCTCACACGGAGAAGGAAAACATCACCAAGTTGAATTAAAAACACACCCCAGACACTTTTCTCTTTCCAAGAAGAACACGGATAAGGTCGTCCCCGGTAAAAGCCTTTTTCCTTTATTGATTCTTCGTATTAAATCTATACCTATCACAGCAGAGGGGGTGCAGGTAAAGAGAAGCAGACGAATCAATGATTTTTAAGCTCTGACACAACAGGAAGGTGGAAAAAGGGGCTGAGGATCAATTCCACGGAGATGACCCTAATATTTTGTACAGTCAATCAAGGCCTGTGTTGAGGACTATACTGTGGGCCGGCCAACAAAGATAAAAATATCCTCAGGAGTTGTCCTTTACAGAGAGAGAGTGATGGAGGTCCTTGCTGACGGTAAATCCAGCCCGCAATAAATGTAATTTCTAATTTTAAGGGTCCATTAATTCTTGTCCAGCACCTCTGCCAGTAGTAGTTTTGATGGGGGTCATGAGGAGAGCTAACATTTATAACAACTGCCATATTACAACTGGATGTGGCGGCGACAGTGTCCCGTTTGACAGTGTCCTCTTGGAAATAACATATTATGCCATTAGGTGCCATTATAGGTCAAACCCCACACAAACACACCCGGGCTGATGGGGAGCAACAGTAAATCACTCTAATCCAGCCGTTAAATGAAGGCAGGTTATTCCCACATAGCTGAGGGGTCGGGGATTTGTGTCACAAACTGAGCTGCAGTTTACCAGCTTGAGTCATGATGAAAGCTGTGATAGAGCTCAGCTGTCACTCAGGAGGGCTGAGCCACGGAGCTCTCATCACCTGCTGTCTACACTTCAGACCACATGCCTCAGTCAGCGTGAAGTGATGACCAGGGAAAGATCTGACTCCCTGTTCATCACGATACACACATTTAACCTTTGGCTGTGTTAGAAAACCAAAAAAAAAAAAACTGCAGTGTAAAATCTGCTACGGCTTATCTGTGCAGGATTTTCTTTTTTCTGTTGTGCAGATTGGGATCATTATCGCTGATGCTGTTCCCTTCCTGGTCCCTCAAGCAGAGATTTGCCTCATCTCCCTCTCATCCTCTTCCAACCCACAGTCTCTCTGTCAATACAGAGCCACTAAACGCTGCTCAGCACACCTTTCACACTTTTACACAGTCCTCCTGTACAGCCTGCACAAGCACAAACTATCCTTCGACTGAGAGCAGAAATGGGGAGAACGAAGTCTATTAGAGGGGTTTTGGGAGAAAGGAGAAGAAGAGGCAATCTGAACAAGACCCAAACTCTTTAGAAGTTGTTTGCTCCTCTTCGCAGGAGACAGAAAAGAAGAAGCAGATAAAAGCAGAAAACAGTAAAAATTACACTCAGAGAGAAGCAGAGCGAGCTTACCTGCCCACGGCGCAGACACACAAACAGATCTGTTGCTTTCTGCTGCTGCTCCGCACCGCTCCACTCACCTAAATCACTTCCATGACTCACGCAGAGGGAAGATAACCAGCTCTCAGGGAAAGTGGAGTAAACACTCGTTGCAAAGGGAGGCAGGGCGCTCGCTCTCACTGCAGAGCTGCTATCTCTCATCCGCGTTACTCCTCCTCTGTCTCTTCCTTTGCTTTGATCTCTCTCTCTCTCTCTCTCTCTCTCTCTCTCTCTATCCACTGGTGCCCCCTCTCTCTCCATCTCTGCCACCCCCTCACTCTCCACCACAAGGTGTCACAAACAGAGTGTGTCTGCACCCACTGCCTCTTAATTTGGATTGTCTGTCTTAAAGAGGCAATGCATCACGCCACAGCTGCACAATGCAGTCCACACTTAGTATGCTAAATTTAGAGGCATTTATCTGTGTGATACAACACATAAACTGTCACAGAACATGTGAAATCAAGAAGTCTGGGAACTTGGAGAAAAAAACATACACGCAAAGGCCCAAAAGAGGTGGAGAGCTATCACGCAATAAGGATATTTAACATTTTTCACACTAATTGAACAAACACTTCTTCTGATCCTTTCATATGAAGACGGTAAATTTAAAATACTACACTGTATAAGATGCAGACATCAAAAAGAGCGCGAAGCTGCCCTCACTAAGAGGATCTGAGGATTGCGAATTTTTAGTGGATGTAGCCTTTAATGATCACTTCAAACTGGGTCTGTGCCGAAAAGAGGGCCAGGAGTCAAGTTGCCAATTTGCAATTATAATTAGCTTTCAAGCTCCTTAAAATGTAGATTACATATATTCTCCATGCTGTCATGTCCTCGTGCGATATTCATTCTAATTTGGAATGAAAAACAGATTAATGGCAGACTCCGAGATGCTCGTGCTGAAGGCGTGAAGGGCTCTGGGTGTTGTCGTGTATGGGGTATCCGAAAATGTGCTGCAGCTGTTTTAAAATGTAAGCGTCCTAAATCATTCAGATCACACCATGTAACGCCACGCGCCAACACAGAGTCCCTGCTGTTACAATACTTCTGTAAGCATTAGCTTAATTCAAGTGCAGCAGCTTTGATATGAAGAGGAAATTAAAGAGGAATGGTTGAACATCTGTCCTGCTCTTAGTGGGAGCTGGAGTGTTATTGTCCTATTTGTTTGGTTTGCTTGTTTGTCTGCTTCAAGAACATACAATTAAACTTGACACAACTTGAAATTCTTTGGTCAAATTTCCTCCGTGGCGATCTACTGCTACATCTGCGTTTTGCAACATTTTGCATGGTTTTATATGCAGAACTTCATGGTCAGTGAACAGGTTTTCAACCACGTTCTATTTTTCTGAAAATAAAACCTGAAGGACAGAGATCAAACACACATTGTTTGTGCTGGAAGAAGCTGGTGCTTGCCTTTGTAGATGGTGTTAGAAAATGAGTATTGTTCAATCTTTTTTGACTTCTAACAGATATAGTGAAAATTCTTCATCTTTCTAAAAGCACAGTTTGTTTCAGTGTTGTGGGATGTGAAGAAAGACATTGGTGGTTTTACACATTTACAGAAGCAAGAACAGACCATTGTGATTTGAATTTTATGAGCAACTGAACACTTAATCATATAAGTTAAATACCACTAAATATATAGCATTATTTTTTATCATTTACTTTTAAAATCTTAAGATTTGAGAGCCTGGATTCTAGTTTATTTTAATTTTTATAATTTTTCATCTTGATTTTTTGTGTATGAATATAATCTGAGTAACTGGCTGATTGTAATCTTTAGATCCTCAAATTTCAGCTTGTTAAATTTTATTGTTTTGCTTTTTTAATACTGGACACTTGATATTTTTTGAATGTCTGGATCAAGTAGATGGTTTTCAAAATAAAATATTTCATTTACATCTTACATTAATCATTTGGCACATACTTTTATCCAAAGCGACTTATATGAGGAACATCACTTCAGTGCAGTAGGAGATCTTGGTGTAAGTACTAAATACTACATTTCAATGTGCAGAGAATTTCACCATTAAGTATTCACATATTCAATTGTTTTTCTTTGTTCCATACATACATACATACATATGTTTGTAATTTTTTTCTGTAGAATATTTTATTTTTGAGTATAATAAATAATAAACAGATGAATAAAACTGGTTGAATTTTGTGTCCAAGGACAGATATCATCTTTCTCTTGAAAGATTGGCAGCTTGGCAAAAAATGACATTTAGGAAAATATGTTTTGTGTTGCACTATGAGACTCAAAACATAATTGGTTATACACACAGGACAAACAGTGACCTGTTTAATTTATAGTTGAATGAAAGTACAGTAGTTGTTGTTGTTGTTGTTGTTGTTATTGTTGCTAATACTTTATTTTTTTTAGACTCACACCTATTCGTGTTTGAGGTGCAAATCATCAGTAATAATTAGATGTTACAAGGTCACATTTATTAAGATTTACACAACCTTTGTATTTACATTGTTACCTACAGCAGATTAGTGAAAAAATATGAAAATATTTTCATGCAAACTATAAAAGGGGAAACTATAGCTTTCATTGAGGGTTGCTAATTTTCTACAACTGCATTAAATTTTTTGATTTACCTTCTACTTTCTAAGAGTGACGCCAAGAATGAAAAGTGTGGTTCAACATAATATGTTGATCCCTATTGTGGTTTGGTGTTTGTTTTACACCGACACATACACTCACATCACTAATGGCAGGTGCTGCTTTAAATTAGTAAGCTACACCAGAGCTGCCTCCTGATGCAAATGCCAGTGGCCAAATTTTTTTGAGTGTTGTCATAACTTTATATTTTTTTGTCTTTATTGACAATGTTAGCGCAACATGGCATTTTTCTGCTCTATGTGTATCATTAGGTATTTAGTTCCTAGTGCATTTATAGCCTTTTGTTTTCTGCTTTTCAGTTGCCAGAATTTTATGTTAAGTTACTGTGTGCCTCATGTTTACCTGTCTTACTTGTATGTTGACCGTTGTTGCATGTTTTTTATGTAATTTTTGGATTTATTTTGCCATTTCTCACTGGACTTGTTTGCCTGCTGAGACTGCTCTCCTTGCATTTTAACTCTTGCCTGCCTCACAACTCCCTAACTCTTGTTCCTTTTTGTTTATAATAAAGCACTAAACTGAATAAGCTCCACATGTACATCTTCATTTGTGCATTTCCTCAGTGTTTTTTTTATCCTGCTTGCATCAGTTCTGACAAAATGAATGTATAAGTTTTTCTTGTCCATTCTGTTGTTGGGATATGTGCAATGTACTCAAAGCTAGTAGTAGAACTAGCCTTTGCTAACATGGCTATTGTTAGCCTAACCACTGTAGCCAGCCTGACTAATCCATGACAGAAATTCAGATCCAACCAACCAAATAATGATTGTATTATTTTTGGCGTGTTGAATCTATTAGTAATTTTAATTTAATACTTAACCGGCCTAGGTATTGCATATTGACCAGATGCATAAGTTACTACTTTCTTAAATATGACTGGAACAGACGTGAGGGTATTTTCTCACTATAACCTATAATCTTTGGATAGTCTGAAATGACAATGTGTGAATGTATTGATTACACCTGATATAGTTTTACTGTAAATCCCAACATTGGTGTGAATCTACAGAGGCAAGATCCTATACCTGCCAGGAGGGGGCACTATATAGACATTTAGTGACTTGAGACTGCCTGCTAAGTTGCCACTTGTTTCTATTATATTTACATTAATGCAGACAGAAAAATTAGCTTGATATAGATATTTCATTGCCCCAAACAATCACAGTCATATTTACTTATTATAGTCTAGCTTGGACCAATTTGAAATCTGTTGTTGCTGATGCATTCAAGGACTGACTGTCACTTGATTTTTGAGTCAGTCAAGGTAATATGGGCTGATGTTATAAAATCAAAGCAAGTACAGTAGATTAATTATAAGAACATGTAGATGCTATGAAGAGCACAATGTCAATTTATTTTTTTCTTGCATTGCAATGCTGTGGCTCATCTCAGATATTAGATATATAGATATGTATTTGAACATGTTCAGGGGGAGACTTTTCAGGAGGTCCAAGCTCACATATACCACACAATTACTATGCAACAATGTGTTCCTCTATAATAATGTGTAACTTTTTTGCATGGTAAATAAAGCTTAAGAGATGCTCGCTGGGATGGATTATCTATCTAAAGCACATTTAGGTCACTGCTGGTTGAATTTCATACTTTTGTGAAATGAGCTGAAACCAGCGTCTGCCTGCAAGTCATAAAAACCAATGAACAAAGGTATGCATTGGAGAAATGGTCAGTGGTAATGTAAAGTGAATGCAATCTGTAGTTAATGGACTAAAATGTGCAAAACTACATTTATGACCCTGTAAACCTTTTTCATAGTTTTTCACCGTGGTCTGGCATTAGCAGGAGTCTTCAAAGGGAATACAACAGCAGTGTTCTCATGTTTTAGGAATTCAAGAGTCACATCCTATATTACATTTTAATTAACGGTTCTATCGATGGCAATATTCAGACAGTTCATTTCCACCACTTTGGTTCAGACTGAAATATCTCTACACAGAGACGATCTTGTGATGGGATCAGACCAGCTGCAACGCTCGTCAACATGTTGACATTTTGTCCATGAGTACTCTGTTCATTATTACATGAATACTCATAGGTCGCACCACACCCATAGAACCATAACATGTTGATTAAGCCAGTAGCCTGAGGCAACTGTTAGTACTTGGTCCAGTCAGACAGAAAACAGGCTTCAGCGCCCAGCACTCATCGATGCCTCAATATTCTCTACACGCCTGATTAAAGCCATTACTGTATTTTTTTCTTGGGAACTGTTGATTCAAAATTGAACAATCTTCTATCAGGACTAACTTCATTAGAAGCAAAAGTTCTCACTGTCAGCTTCTGTGAGCAGCAAACAACCTGGAACCATTGGCAACCATGATGATGAGTGACAGTCAGCAGACTATTGATACAACAAGGAAATGCAATTATATATTAGGGGCCTGATGTGTACTTTAGATATTCATGTGTGCTTTGGAGACAAGCTAAGCTAATTCATGAATAGATGAATAAATCAATTAAAAATTGATGAGGCGATGCAAAGTCCTGCCCAAAGACATCCACGGGTGACTGGTCTCTTGGCATTGCGCTGCATGACCTTCTTCTCTCTGAAATATGAATATGGATTTCCTGCCTGAGAAATCAGCTCTGAATGTGTCAGAACAAGTCTTAATTAACTGTTTTAAAAGTTCAAGTTGCTCTGTGAGCGTTTTGAGGTCGACAGATGACACTTCAGTCCATCGCAAATACTGGAATAAGGCGAGGAGGGTGAAAAGAGAGAAGGAGATTGAATTTTCTCATGCAGTTTGACACAGTCTCATCTTGTCTTGCCAATAACAGATGCAAATGACTATTTCCTCCATCTGGGATGCATTAGAATGAAGATCTTATTATATTTAGCTGCCAAACAAAGTTAGAAATATGACAACGTGGTCCAGTGCAATCCTCGTAGCCAGATAGAGAATGAGTAACAGCCACAGTTACAAACACACAGGTCTCATTTAATGTTTTGGTCTGAGTCATGTCATCACTCAGTTTTAAATCTTCTTTCTACAGCACTTTGTTCCCAGTTTGCTCTCTTTCTTTCATTTATAAAAATAGCCACTGATGGAACGTAACTAAGTACATTTATTCAAGCACTGCACTGAAGTACAATTCAGAGATGCTTTTACTTTGAGTATTTCCATTTTATGCTACTTTATACTTTTACTCCATTATATTTCAGGTGGAAAAATATCGTGCTTTTTACTCCACTACAGCTGGAGTTACAAGTTCCTTTTTAGGTCTTTGTTTTGTTGTATTGAAATCAGTGGTTCCCAACCTATCTGTCTGGTGACCCTTTACCAAAAAGGATCTGGTTGAAGCCCCATGTCACCTTTGAGTTATCTAAGAAATAAAACCTCTCAAATATTTCATAAAAAAGGAAAGATAGGAGAATGTTCCAAAAAATTAATACAAATTTCTGTAACAGTAGTACTAGTACTTTTAGCCAGTACAACTGACTAAACCATAAAGAAGTTAAAAATGGCTCAACCTTAACCAGCTACAACAGTAAAATGCTGCTTACACATTGTTGCATCAGTATTAACGATATAACAGTGCAATATAAAGTAATGTTAGGTAGGTGCAGGGGCCAATTTCTGCAGAATGAATGCTTTTACTTTTAATATTTTAAATGCATTCAGCAGATAATTATTTTATTTTTACCTTTTAGTGACAATACAAAGGTTTTAAATGCAGGACTTTTACTTGTAATGAAGTACATTTTACACTGGTATTTGTTAAATAAAGGTTCTGAGTTCTTCATGCACCACTGAAAATGGCATTAATTCAAAACCCCATGCAATGAATGATTAAAACCGGACCTGCAAAGAGAGTGCTGATTGTGCAAGGTAAAAAAATCAATACTTCACCTCATCTCCTCCATACATCATGAGATTTCCAATCACAAAGAGAACGTAGTGGATCATAGCAGCAGCATTGAGATTTTTCCTTCATCTCAGCTGGCTGGCAGCACTTTACATCACCACCACGGCCCAACCTCAGCTCCATCCATTAGCTCGTCAGAAACTTTGAATTGGAATTGATTCCCCTCGCAGTAATTATTCATCTGTCTTGATTATTTATTGTTGTGACAATACTGTTGGTGCTCTTGTGTTGGGTGTTTGGTTTGATTTTTGAGTACAGAATTAGAATTCAGAAAACGGTGTGAATGGCCTCAAATACCATGTGTCTAGTTTGCATCTCCCAAATGACTTTTAGTCATTTTTCATTGTTGTGGCCATTCCAGCTAACAAAGGCAGCTACAGTGAAACAGGATAGTGACAACTTCTTAAATCTTTAAAGGCAAAATGTTTTTGAGAAGAAAAAGTTTGTGAACCTTTTGGAATTACCTGGATAGATTGGTCATAAAATATGATCTGATCTTCTAACATCACACAAACAGTAAAAGTAAGTGAACCTTTGGATTTAAAAACTGGTCAAATCTCCTTTGGCAACAATAACCTCAAACAAGCTGCTGATCAGACCTGCTCAGTGTTCAGGAGGAGTTTTGGACCAGTCTTCCTACAGAACTGATTGTGCTCAGACATGTTCTCAGGATGTGTGGTGTGAGCGTCTCTTCAGCTCATTCTCCAGCATCTTTACTGGATTAAGGTCTGAACTCTGACTGGACCACTCCAACAGGTGGATTTTCCCTGAAGTCATTCTGTAGTAGATTTATTTTCATGTTTACGGTCATTGGGCCTCATTCACCAACCATTCTTAAGAAGAAATTTCTTGTTAAAACCCACATACACACTTTTTTTTACAAAGACTCTGACATTCACCAATGTTTTCTTATTTGGGATTTGTATAGGTAAGAACAGAATCTACACACACTAAAGAGCACTCTTACGCACATTTGAGTGCTCGCTTGTTTGAGTAAAATAAGTGCTTATTGCATTATCTTCTGTTCTACAGTTATATAATATTAAATAAATAACATTTTGTCATTTATAGTATTAAAAAAATAACTTGTTATTTTACAAAACATTATGGTCTTTTAAAATAAATGAATGCTACATTAACACTTAACCGCTTGTTTGCGGCTCACCTCCTGCAGCAGTACCTCCACTTCAGAACTACTACAGTTCCTTTTGAGTTCTGATTCCGGTGCTCTGTCTCTAGATTTTCGTTTTGGCATTTTCTCAACTTTCCATCACGGTATCTCATCAATCTGATAACACAGGTGTGCACAATTCTGCAGTTTAAGAACACGTTCATGAATCTGACGTAGAACTAAATCATCTCCATTTACAGACAGTTTGTCTGACTGTGGACTAATCAATATCTAAACTCTGAGATGACTTTGTAATCCATCAAATTTATGCAATTCAACAATTCTTGATCGTAAGTCTTTGTTTAAATGTTTTCTTTATAAATCAAAGTAGCTCTAACTCACACCTCCAATCTTGTTTCATTGACTGGACTCCAGGTTTGATAACTCCTGAATCCAGGTAGCCTTAGTGATGGCTTCACATAGGTTTTCTAGCCTGAATGTTTTCAATATTGACAATAACAATACAATGATTTGTGTGTTACCAGTAAAATAGATTGTGTTCGTTCATAATTGTAATTTGGATGAAGATCTGACCATATTCTAAGACAAATTTATACATTAATGAAGGTCATTTCGATTGGTTCATTTAGTTTTTCTTGCCACTGTATTTCCTGACAGAGACATAAGGTTCTCTGTGGGTGACAGGTGACAGGTGATCAGAGCTGGACAAAGTACAGAGCTCCATAACTTGAGTCAAAGTATAGATCCTCCTGGTTAAAAATTATTCCAATACTAGTGAAGGTTGTTCAGTCAGATTTTCACTTGAAAAAAATCAAGTACTGGCGTACTTGATTTTAAAAAAGTATTCATAAGTACATTTTTTCATGTCAGCACATTGTTCCACATTTACAGAACCTGATGACTCTGACACAACCTACTGAATGAACTGACTGTAGAACCTGTCCAATAAAAAGCTTGTAGAATATGATAGAGTCTGTAGAAACAGCCATAAGTCATTTAAACAACTATAGCATAAAAACGGCAGCTACTACAAGGTTGACAGTCTTGGTCTATCACATTTTCAAAATAAAATAAAATTCATTCCTCTGACTAAAAACCTCTGCTTCATAGAAATGTAGTGGAGTCAAAAGCACAATATTTGCCTTTTAAGTGTAGTGGCGTTAAAGTCATAAGTTTCCAAAAAAAAAAAATACTCAAGTAAAGTACAGATAATGGAAGATAAACTTAAGTACAGTACTCCAGTAAAGGTATGTCATTAGTGTCCACCTCTGCAGGTGATTGACAGGGAATATAATGCAGCGCTGATTATGAAGAGCCAACGAAAAAACTATTAAAACACAAAGTCCAACCAAGCAAAAACAGGAGCTTTATGTTTACTGTGATGGATTACATCAAGTTCCTGCTAAAACTGTGGTGTAAACAGGGTCACAGTGTCGTGGAGGTGAAGCAGCTGACACAGTTCAGCAGCGCTGCAGAGGAGGAGGAAGAGTGAATGATCCTGGGTGAGAGATGTCTGCAGACAATGCCACAGCAAGTATCCGAACTTAATCTGTGTCCTAACAGACTAACTGTGAGTCCCTGACTGAGTGAATGGATGGATAAATGAATCAGTGGCGATGTGAATGAGTTATTTTTTGGATCCAAGAGGTGCTTTGGCATCCAAAAAGACATACAGGGAGGTTATTTTAAATGCTGCCATCTCACCGCTTGCCTTCTCTTTCCCATGTAAGTGAACAGGCTGTACTGACAGCCTGAACTCTTGACAACTGGTGCAAAGGCTACATTTTTAGATTTACTTTATCATTACATTGCAGTCACAGCAGTATGAATAAGGCATCCCAAAAAAAGTTGGCAACTTTTTGAGAGGTAAGCGAACATGAGCAATATTTAGGCTATTAGATGCCGTCACAGCAGGCCAGTGAAATCAGAAGAAACATCTTTAGCTCCTTGTTTTAGCCGACATTTTTCATACGCTCAAATAAATGCAGCAGATTAGATATTCGCACGTGGGACTCTGTAGCATTATGCAGAAATTCCACAGACACTAATACTGTATTAAATATGAACATGCATGCAACCAGTGACAATGGGCTACAAACAGACACTATTTTAAGAGGCTACAAGCCAAAAGGTTTGGGAACCACTGGTTTACTGTTTTGCAGAGGTTGTGGATGTCTGTGAACACATGATACCGGTCTCAACACTGTTAAAGATGTCTATATATTAATACTGAAGTGAAATAGTCAGGGGCTACAGTGGGTTAAGAATGTTTCAAAGAACTTACTTTGTATTTACACATCTAACACTTGTTGTCAATCAAACTGCTGTTTATATGTTTAATTATAGATCACTAAAGCTATATTTGATGCCTGAACAGCAGTTTTAACCTTGATTTCTTGCTGCCTTGCAGCGATGAGATTTTGAGTATCTAAAATTTGCTTACGAGCTGGCAAAGCTGTTGCTCTGTGCACTTCATTTATCTTTTTGAAATATTTAATCCCCCAAAGTTGCTTTTAAAAACAAATGTATAACACCAAATAAGCTCAAACTGATATTGAAACATCATGAATATTTTTTTTTCCTTAATATTTTTTTATGCCTTTATTTGATAGCACAGTAGAGAGAAACAGGAAATGGGGAGGCAGAGAGAGGGGGAATGACATGCAGCTAAGGCCGTCCGACGTGGGACTTGAACCGGGGTGGACTGCAGCAGACTGTAGCCTCTACACATGGGGCGCCTGCTTAGACCACTACGCCACACGACAACTTTTGCTTTTGATTATAAGGTCAGCTAGAGACCTATAATGTCAAGCTCCCACTCCTTTTATTTTTATCACAGGTAATGATAACAGTTCATTCAGTCACAATGCCCCTCTCTCTAAACTGCCAATTACTGTATTTTCTAACTGCCTGCACCATAATTACATGCTTGAAAGGCGTGAAGGGTATCCATTAATGTTAGCCTTGTCAGTATAAAAGGTGAGTGGAGAATGCAACGTGAGCTAAAGGGAAACTCTGTCATCCAATCAACTGTTGGAGCTCCTGCTGTGCTTCTGCTCCATCCCCACAGAGGGGAGGTCTGAATATTTCATAACCTATAATTTGAAGGGTTGCAAGAGCTCCCAGTGTGACTAAATATTCAGTGAACTGCTACTCACATTTTAACCCAGCGGAACAAGATGAAAGGCAGCAGCGAGGACGAGATGCTAGACGCTCTTCTTCACCTGAAGGACCGGCCAGAAATCCCTCTCTGCCGATTCTCGGGGTACGATTTTCTGAAATTAGATAAATTATTCAGTAATGAATTTAAAACATCACTGCAAACAGAAACTTAATAGTAGTGGCCAACATCACACCGGAGTTTCTAAACCTTCAGGGAGGGACCCTGAGGTGCACTTGATATGCAGATAATTCAGCAGAAGATTCAAGATTGATTGGTACTAATGCTAAAACACTTTGATTCATTGATGAATTGATCTACATCCATTTATTCAGCATTAGTTTTGGTCATAGATGAATTGCTTAATGAATTTCCAGTGCAAAAATGTAAAACAGTTTCAGTCTCTCAAACAACAGGAATTGCTGGGGTTTTTTCAGTGTCATATAATGTAAATTGATTTTCACAATGTTTGGACATTGTGTTTTGGGGGGAGATTTTATGCCTTCATTAGAGTGTCAACAGTAGGGTGATGACAGGAAGCAAGGGGAACATATTCAGTGTACAGTAGGTCCCCAGGCAAATACGAGGCAGGGATGTTGACCACCAGGGCATCCCGAGTGATTCACTGATAATGAAATCATTTCACAGTCCTAATTGATATTTCTTAGCTATATATTTAATCTAATGAAAACAGATTTTATATCGTTGGTTCAGTATAATCCATCTGGAGCTTCTGGCGTGTTGAAAACAATACAAAATCCAAATAAACTACAGACATACTGCATACAGTAACTTGACACTACTAGCATTACAATTAAAAAGTGTAACTCTGGTGTGAAGCTCTAAAAGGCATGATAAAGTTTGAGGGATCGCCCTTCACTATGACCCCACTAAGGGGAGGGAAGCAGAAATCAATTCTCACATTATTATAGTACCAGAACAGCAGGGTTGTGGTCAGTACTCTGGCCTCACAGCAAGAAGTACCTGTGCAGTGGTAAGGGACGTATACAAATCTTTTACTTAAGAAAAATATATTTTGTAGTAAAGTAGTTACTTTCTATGGAACTAGTAACTACTGTAGTTTCTTTCTTTCTGAGAAACCATCCAAATGGGACAAGGACATAACAACACAGTACTACTTTTCTCCTGGTCTTTATTCAAAATAGGAAAATTAAACAATAATTATGAATATGGACTGAAATTCCAATCTTTATTCTGTTAACATTTTTGGCGATATCTCTCAGCCCACACTTTAATTACTAAAATTGAAAGTACTCATTTTGGAGAATGGCTTATCTTACAATAATGTACAGCACATTAGTTAGAGATGCATTAATGCGTACATCACTTTATTGTTGCAGCTGGTAAAGCTACCTTTTTTTCACCAACTCCCTTTCTTTGTCTGGATGTTTAGTCCTTAAATAAGTTTTAATAACAAAAAGTCACTTACAACCAACTCAAACAACTAGGCAAAACCAGTCAATCCAAGCAAGAGACACAGGGAACTCCATAGAGCCAGACTGAGGCAAAACAGACGAACTGACAAGGACAACAGGGAGCGCAGAGACTAAATACACACAAGGGAGGCAAGGGTGATTGAACACAGGTGAAACACATCAGGGCGGGACAGACAATCGCTAAAGAGAGAAACAGGACAAAGACAGAAGTAAAAATAACCAGGAGATATACAAGGGAAGTTATTTCAAAATAAAACAGGAAATCAACAAAAAGTCCAAACATAAAGAGTCAAAAAATGTCCACAGAAATTGTCCCTTCAAGGCAGACCATAACAGGAATGTCCTTTCAAGAAACACATATCAGACAAGACCAAATCTCAACACCATTTTAAGCAGATAGTCAATCTAACAACTTCCAAAAATGTTCTGTCAACCAGGACAGGTTTGCTTTTTTGTATCACCTGTCCTCAGCATTATTAACAATGTCCAGAAAAATCTTACACAACACATCAGCTTCTTCTATGTTGTTTAACCCATTTTTCATGTTAGTGTCAAAAACATTCTTTGATATCGTATAAGAAAAGTGTCTTGTACTGTGTACCTTCTCTTACTCAACTTTTGAGCAATGAGTACTAGATTGTGATCAGAAATCCCTGTAATAAAATTAAAGGATTTAGTAATTCTCTATGCATTCATCAGTTTGGGTATTCGTTGTTTGGGTTATCTTAGCTGATCCATTTATCTGCGAGAAACCACATAAGCCTGGGACTTCTTTTAGTTTGGATTTTTGTTTGCACCCACATATATCTTGGTGCAGTTTGCATGCTGTGCTCCAGTAACCTGTGACAGAAAATCCTACTGGCTCACCATCCTCCCAGGTCATATGCTGGACCTCAACACACCAGAGCCACATCTGACAACACTCTCCTCTGACAACATGAACCAGTAGCAGCATGAGCGACTGATATAAATCTCCAAAACTAACAAACAAGCTTCTTTCTAACCCAGACTTCTGTTACCTTTATTGATTTGCCCCAGCAGTGTCTGTCAATGTCAAGGTTACTTTGATAAGGAATGGTAAATGTACATTTAGCAATGCAGCATCATAGCTTTAAAGATAGTTGAAAATGCTTGTGGAAGCTCCATCTTGGTGCAGCTCCAGAGCATCTGAGACTCCAGTCATATTTGACTCAAAAGAGTAATATCCTTAATCAAATAGAAAAATATCATGTTTTCCCTCCATAATACCAGCTTCGTCTTGGCGAGTGAGTCATTTCTTTGAGGCGTTCCTCATAAAGTGAGGAGATGACAAACTCAAACTGGCTGCTCGTGATTTTAAGCTCACCATGCATTTATACTGACACATCATATATTGCTTTTATGCATCATCATTTATTATATATTTGTAGTACAGAATGTTTTAGCCCTTCAACTGCAAACATCTGACATCACTGACCACCAGTTTCTGTGGTATACCTCTCTTCAGAATTTTAAATCTGTTTTACCACCTCACAGCAGTGAGTGGTTTCCATTCATCTTTGTTGACATTGTTGAAATGAACAATTGCTGTGAACTTCTACTGTTGTTATGTTATATTATCATTGTGTGATAATACAGCACAGACCCTTGTTAGAATACTTCAAAGGATAAGACATAGTGATATTTTTATTTGGTAATGCTTTTACAGTACATGTCTGCTGTTTCCTATTCATTTATTGAAGGTTTCCTTGACAGACCCGTTTAGTTTGGTACTAATTTAGTTTATTAATCTAGTCTTTAAAAATATGTTATAATAATATCATTTAATAAAAATAAAAAAAAGCTAATTAATTTACTGGGCACTGTAGTTTTTCATAGATTTGGAAAGAATAGCGCTCTACGACACGGAGGCTCAGGCTGGATACTCAGACAATACTTGGTGAGAAGATCAATTGCTTGTTCGATTTGGTCTTTTTGTTGGATTTGACAAGAGGACAAACGCACAATATCGCCAGACATCCTTGAAAACTCTCTCTGGTCCACCTTCAAATGGAGGCTGCAGAAATCTGACTGTCTAGTGATGAATGACACAAACAGTTGCAGAGTACTACAACAGAAAACCAGAGAGATGCAGATAATGATGTGATGATTACTTTTCAAATGATTAGATGAGTATTTGTCCAACTTTAGAAAACAGTCAAACACAGACGATACGTCTCCTCAGGCCAATGGTTCAATGAGTTCTGTTGTGAACAAACCTTGAGGGTTCACAGCCTTTTCACCAACATACACCAACTCATCTGACTACAGCATGTTTCTGGAACAAAGCATTTGGCTCAACCTCTTGTCTGCTCATCAACGTGAAGAGACCACTCAACATAATTGATATAGGATGCGATGAGGGGTTTTTTTTTTCTAGGCTTGAGCACACACACATACACAAGGCTGGAGCACCCGGCTAAGTGGAGGCTGAAGAGGGGGGCGGTGTTGCCGAGGATAAGTTTACATTTGCATATGAATAACAGCGAATATTAAATTCCTCCCACTTGTTGTTGTTGGAGGTGAAGCAGGACATGTGCTCCCTCTTAAATGAAGCCACAATGAACAGTGCAGTGCTCACTGGCCTTGTGTGAGATGTGTCATCATTGCACTACATTCAGACATGCAGAAGCTGATTTATTATTTTTGAGGGAATCCATTTGGGCCTATTGTAATACTTTTGCCTAAAACACACATAACATACATATACTGTAATACAATTAGGGACACTATATTGTGTGAGTTTTCTACCTCTACTAGCACTGATGATGATAAACATTTTATGTATGCTTCATTTAAAGCACCATTAAAATGAAAAAAAGAGAGGAAACATGCCACGCTGTAAACAAAAAGCCACATTTGTAACAAGCAGTTGTGTGCCAAAACAGGAAACATCAGAGCTTTGGGACCTGAATGAAAATGTCCTACACTAAGTGACACTAAGAGAAAGAGCAAAACTCCCAGCAGCTTCTTTGACTCATCTGAGCGAGTCAAACGTAAGCAGCAGTGATGGACGTGGCTCCTGTCTCACCGGGTTTCCTCCACTCTTCTATGAATTATGGATGGAATATTTAGTCTTCACAAACACAGTAATTTGGAAAAGAGCTTTCAGCACACACAACCAGGTGCTCTGTCTTTTTTAACCACATTACGGTGGAGTAAACGCCTCACTGTGGCTCAAATCAAATGCTTGTCTAATAGTCTCAAAATGTCGCCTGTTTTTATGTGCATTTTTAAAAAAGAATTTGCATAAAATAACCTGAGAGGATACACTGGAAATTAGAAGCACAGTCCACCAAGAAAAAGTTTTTAGACTTGAGGTGGAGAAATTGGACAGCATTAAAGCAAAATGCGAAAGTGCAAAGTGCAAAGGAAATACACTTAGCGAATAAATTATGGCGTACATGAAGCATGAGACTGAAGATGAAAAAATCAGATCAGATCTGTGTGCAGCAATAAGGAGATTGTAAACTTTTACAAATTTTTACATGACAAATGTGAAAAAAAGTGTCTCGATAAACCAGCTCAGTATCCCCAACAATTACATCTAGGCAGGAATGTTATGGATGGATACATTCACGCGGGTGACTGACATTTGCATCTCATCACAGACTTGCAATTAAGGCTCTTCTTTTATTAACCATAACCATGATCTTTGACTAAGTATACTTTAACTGCTATGATCATGTTTCCCTAACTTGAACCATACTGTAGCAGCCACGCGCTGATACTGATACTGATACTTGTAATACTGACTAGTTTAGTCATGGTGGGATATTGGCTCCTTTTCAGCAACAGTATTGACTGAGGTGAAGAACACATGAGCTTACTGGGTGAACTGACGTTTGAGCTGTAACAATTAGATTAATTGATCGAGAGAAAATTATCCAACAATTGTTTAAGTCCTTCATGAGGAAAATATTAATTGGTTCAGACCTCTGCTTTTCCGTTGTATATTATCATGAATAGAATATCTTTATTTTCTGGACGGTGGATCAGACAAAACAACAAATTTCTAGCCATCACCTTGATAATGGACATTTTCACTTCTTTTGAGCCATTAATCAAAAAGTTATTGATTAATTCATAATAAAAATAATCACAAATTGCAAGTTGCTCACGTAAACTCAAATGAAGCATTTAAGGTCTGGAAACATGTGCTGTGACATCTGGAAAATGGATAGATGGAAGGTCTGGAAATGTTCAAACTAACACTGTGAAGGGAATTAAGTCGAAAAATCATACGCAGCAGGAGGCAGCACGAAGCTTTCCCACTACCACTCTGGTCACTGCACTTGTCAGCATCAGTGATACACTCTTCTTTTTTCATAGTTTGCATGTCTGGATCACATCTCTAACCACACGGAGAGCTTAGCTGCAGCTTCTTACGAGGTTCACAAGTTCAAGTACCTTTGGTTCGACATTGTGTCTGCTGAGACGTAAAGAAACATTAAACAATCTATGGCACCACACTGCTCCCACACACGCACGCACGCACACGCACACACACACACACACAGGCTCCTCCCGTCCTCCACATTATGAGCCAATGTCACCTCTCCTATTCAGAGCAGGCAATCCAAACTGATGCTGTAATGAGCTGCTGTTTGTTTGGCTACAGGCTGTCTCAGATGAGACATGATGCTGTCACTCGGATTTCATGGCAGCAGCCCCGTGGCACTGAATCACCATCTGAGTCTCTCACCATACCACGTTTGATCAAAGGCAAGTTCTCCACCAAGTTCAGTGTTTTCTTTGGTGTAAAATTTCATTATCCTGGGTTTATTTCTTGTTTTTATTACTGTTGTTAAACCTTTATTTATCCAGACAAGTCCAGAGCACATTCTTATCTACACCAATGACTTGGGAAGTTAATTGTGGGGGAGGATGTGTTACACATTATTCATTTGCCAATACTCTCATCTGCAATGATTTTCTGCTGTTGGTCACTTTTCTAGGAGCAAAGTGGCACATAAATCATAGTTTCTAACATTCAACCAGACTGACTGGAGCTGTACAGTGGCCTGAGATTTTTTAACTAGAAGAAATACTTTTCTGAAAAACAGCAACCTGACCACCTACTTTTTATGTACATTTTTTAAGCACATTTTTATGAATCTTTTTATTTGTGTCATTAATTTAACATTTCTACATAAATAGTTTTCAAAGCGATCTAATGTTTTAGAGTTTCATTCACTTCATTCTCTCAAGTGCAACTCTGTGTCTTTCCCTGTTCACAAGTACAGAGAATCTAAGTTCAGAGGTCAATTTACAAGTTTTCTGAATTTTCAACCGTCTTCATGAGAACAGAGGTCAAGGTCAGAAATATCAACTGGGAACTTTAAATGTCTGATACTGAATGGACGCAGCATTGGGGGATAAAGTTAGAGGAGACCCATTAAAATAATACAAATACTGTGTACATATTTTCTGAATGGTTTCAAATGTTTATTTAAAATATAATTAAATATTCACTCTTACCCCTGTAGGTAAATATTTCTGCAAAGAAATATTAAGAACTTTACTCATTTTCTGCACAGGATCGAACTGAATAATAAGAGACATTTCTATCCCATCCTCCAAAAGTTGCTGAAGTGTCCTCAAGTAAAAGCTGAAGTCATCCAGACAGCTGAACACGGCCACAGCTGGTCCTCCAGGTGAAAGCCTAAATCTTAAATATTCCTCATTGCACCGTATGCATGCGACCTAGACAATAAACAACACACTCCAGATGTTCTAATAGGCAGGCAGTTGATATACTGTCATCGTCCTAAACACGACTAGAGCAGTGGTATTTCAGTAGAAGGACATGTCACTCCTGCTCTGCTGTAGCGGCTCAGTGTCCTTGAAAACACAACTGTGCAATGAAGCAACAAAGTGCTTTATTAAATGTTCCCCGATAGATCTGGTCTGACATGAATTCATGTCTCCAGTAAGAGGGATAATGTTTGGCTGCAACTCAAGAGGGAGGGTCCACTGGGTATTTATCACAGGAGGTGACTGGGTGTCAAATAGAAAAGCACTGCTGGGTAATTTTACAGGATGAAAGTCAATATAGTCAATACAGGCAATCATCTACAGCACACCTCTCGCCTTTCCTTGAGCTACTCACTGGTACAGTATTTACAACAGTCCTGGGACCAAATGGTTTTAACCTGCTCAGAGGGGTTTGGGCACATGTACAATAGGACTGTAATCCTATTAATATATAGTAATATGAGTGTCTCAATCTACTGCAGGAAAACAGCAAATATCTTTGCCAACATATTTGCCTTAAAATTATATTAATAAAATGAATATAAAACTATTTTAAAACCGAAATTTGAAATAAAAAAAACTGGCAGAATATTATTTTGCTACATAGTAAATCTGAATTTATAAGGCTCATCAATCATTGACCTAACCCAGACTGAAACAGCTTACTCTTTTTGCCTGAGCACAATAACGGAAAATGAGACATAGTTACATACTGTCACATGCTTGTAAAACAACAAATTTTCATTTTTACACCTTTGGTTTTTGTACAGATTGAACAAGAAAGATATAACTTGTTAACGAGTGAGCTTTAGATGTGCTGGTAGGTGGATTGTGTTCTGCACAGAACCAGGCCAGCTCCTTCTCTCTGTTTACAGTCTTTATGCTAAGCCTAACTAACTGGCTTCTGGCTGTCACAATAATAATTAGTGTGCAGACATGAGAGTGGGATCAGTCTTCTCATCTAACTCACAGGAAGAATGTGAATCAGCTCTTTTCACAAAATGTCAAACACTTCTTTTTACATATCTACTCAGATTCTCATCGAAATAGGGAAGCAACTAATAGTTATTTTCATTGATCGTTTGGTCTATAAATTGTCCAAAAATAGTAAAGAAATTCATCACAATTTCTCACAATCACAACTTCCTAAAGACTTTCATGACATACTGTTTGTACATCACATGGCATCATAATCCAATTTCCAAAGATATTCAGTGCACAGTCACATATGAGGCTGTTATTTTCCCCATCAGTGAGTCTGCTGATTATTTCCAATTATTTGGTCTATAAAATATCAGAAGAAAATGAAAAATATGAAGTTCCCTTTTCAGTTTCCCAGAGCCTTTTGTATTTTAATGTCTTCTTTTGTCCAACCAACATTCCCCAAGTCAAAGCTCACTCTAGACAAGCTGCAGTCAGTGATGCGCTTCCTTAATGAACTACTTGAAAATTACTGAATCAATAAATCAATTATCAAAATTGTTGCAAATTACTTTTCTGCTGATCACATAATTAACTGATTTTTTCATTATATATGATAAATAAATTCTTCATAAATGAGAAGCTGGAAAAAGGGCATGTGTTTTGCTTTAAAAATGATTTAAATGGTCAATTGATTATCAAAATAGTTGCTGATTAATTATCTGTTGATCAGCTAAGCTATTAATAGCAATTTAAAGTCACACTATGAAATATTTTCTACTATTATAAGACCTCAGGCAAGGTGAAAGGTACTATTTATGCCTTTGAATTATGTAACTGCGAAGTGATTACACTGAATGTTTTTCCCATTTCACTGAGGTGCTGTCTGAGAAGTCAGAGTTCTACTCTTATCACAGGAAAACAACCAGTGCTGGTTTGCGTTTCGCCCTAACAGATGACAGGGATAGGAAGCCTCAACGTATTTTCATGTTTCCAATTTTGAGTGGGCAAAACTGGAAGGAAAGAGGGTGCAAACCAGCCTTTGATTTATATTCAAATGAGAAGTATACAGGGGAAATTGGATTTCCTCTTTCATTTCAGAGAATGAATTTCCTGGTGGCAGATCGTATTGTATCATCTTGCGGCGTTAATATCCAGCTCTGAGCGTCAGGAGGTATTCTTCATTACAAAGACTCTGAGGAACTTTTACACCTCCTCGCCGCAGAATGCAATGACAATTTCCATTTCTGTTCCAATGTTCAAACAATAACCCCCAAGGCCATTTAAGACATTTCTCAACCGTTTTAATTTACACATGAAAGGCGATAACATATCAAAGGAGTTCTGCTTTAAATTCAAAAGAAAACTTGCCTCTGCCTTATGTCCCTTATGTCAATGAACCAGGCTAATTCTGTACCTCAAAGCAGGCCAGCCGAAGGAGGATCCTTTTGTTGGTGTAATTGAGTTCAGCATGTTTACACTGATGAAAAATTTAACAACGCACACAACCAGTTTAATCACACTACACTGGCTCATCGGTGCTGCGGTATCCAGAGAGGAGCCACTCACCATTGGCTGCAAGCTATTTCTAGGCAAAAAACTTCCAATGCCTAATTCTGATTGGGTCTTTGAGGTCAGTAAATACATGTTGTGACCCCGAAGGCTTCCATGACGTTGCTAACCCAAGTAAAAACACAAGAAATAGGGATTCATAAGAGGGAATTCTTGTATGATCCAAAAGTGGCCATAGCAACAGATGTTGCTTTGAGGACTGGCTAAGGGTGCTAAGTTTTGCCAATTTCACGAATTAAAAAAATAAAAAATAAAAAAATAATTCAAGGTAAATTTACATAAACTATATTTCATGTTGAGTTTTCAAGCATATCAAAACAGAAAAAATAAGTGATAAATATCAAAATGACCCTATTAAAAACCTTGTTAATTAATTTATGCATTCGTGTCACAGCTAACAACATGACAGCTCATGGCTGCTGGTTGTCATAGTAATGCAATAGACTTTCCTGCTTGTGAGTGAAATGGTGAATGTCATAGCAAGCTATGAAAGGCTCCACCAAACAATTATTTTCATGATCAATTAATCTGCTGATAAATAAATTTGTGGAAAAGCACCCTTCACAGCCTTACTTTCTTTTTTGCAACTAAAATGATTAACTGAATATCAAAATAGTTGCTGATTAACTTTCTTTTGATCAACTAATCAATTAGTCGACTAAATGTTGCAGCTCTAGAGCAAAGATTTGTCACTGTAAGAACTCAAAGAAATGCTGATACATCTCAGCTCTCAACACTGTCTGGGATGATGGGACGCTGGTAAAATGAAAGAAAACAAAATTAGATCAGATTGTGCACTGAAAGTAACCAGACTTTCGGCTTTATGGACAGGTTTTGGCTAGTTGTTGGACAGAGCTATCCATCACTGTCCAATTTTGCACCCAGTGTAATATTGCCTGTTTCAGCTGGTTAGTGTTGGGGGCTACCAAGGAAAAGAAATCTTTGAAATTTACTAACCACTTTGATAACGCAATCTCTTTAGTGGTATAGGGCGGCGGATGTGAATACAATTACATGTTCTGATGAGACAGGGCTTTCTGAAGCCCTAGTAGAACTAATGGAAATGAAAACATGTGATCAGGCAGTTAAACATATTCAAAGTAACAGGTTTGATTCCTCTGACAGTCAGTGGTTGAGCAGAACCACACCAGACACTCAAGTTCCAATTATTTCTTTGACACAGCTGTTTTTTTTTAAGTTTAACCTTTAAAAATGATCCAAGAAGCCACAGACTGTGTTAGGTTAACTCTGGCACCACCCAGTGGACTTACACAAGCCCGCACTGAAACAATTACACCCGTTTTAGTGTCTTGTTTTTTTATTGCCACAATGAAAACTGACCAGTGATTAAGTAGTTAAAGGGTTGGCTCACCATAATAAGAAAAAAAACCAAACATTCTTTAATTTATCTTTAGCAGCTTTGATTTTATTTTCTAAAACATCTGCCTTTGAGATTTCTGCTTCCACCAAATACAAAGTTGGTAAATTCAATTTTGTTTGTGGTGCCCTTGGCATCAAAAAGCTGTACTTAACAATTCAGTCGTGTGCCTTTGAAACAGTGTCCCGGTTACATTTCTACATGGTCTACATATATTAACAGTGTGTTTTGTGGATTATCCCAAGTAACAGGGACATTTCTTTCTAGAAAGATGCTGCTGTTGTTTTTTTATGCTGTGAGCACCAGAAATCAAATTCCACTTATATCCATTGTAATGTGGTGGCAGCAGAAGATATTTCTACACCGTGGCCAATAAAACCAAACCTATCTGCATGAATAGAGACCAGTCAGGGTGAGAGAGAAATATGTTGGTATTTTTAAGCTTAAAGAGCATGACTTTATGATACATAAACAAATACTCAACAGATGAAATAGTGAAGTTAACTTGATCGCTGTCCTCAAAAAGAACCAAAATATCACTGTTTCTAAAGTGCCACTTATAATTTGACAGCTTTGAGGACTTGTGAATCTTTGGTATGTGTGATGTTTGGCTATTACTGTGAAAAGCTAACAAATATACAAAGTTAATGCTGAGATTTGGTACCATGATCAAAAGCGTGGTTGAACGGAGATGTGTGATAAGTGGGGTATTGTCATAAAATGTTATGTTTATACCTTTATCAATTTTATGTACTGAACTGAAGCATCGCAGTGTCTGTTTAGTCCCTTTAACCTTTCTTCACGGTTTTGCATGCAAAAAGGCTTTACACAACTGCTCAAGCAAAAGTATCCAAATAAATTAAAGTCAAGTTCCTCCCAGACAAAGTTGAAGTTCATATGTTCATGAAACATTAAGAATATTGTCCAAGAAGAGGTTTCTCATTTTACTTCCAATGTAGAGAACATCCATGATCTGTGTGTAATCCAACGGCAATAATCCTTCTTCATACTCTCCGTGAGTCTCTTCGTCACAACATCCCAAAATGATAAACCAATATAGTTCAGAAAATTAAAAGCAGTCAATCTGCATACAAGCAGTTCTTGGAAGGGATCTTCAAACAGTAAACAAGGGATATGGCGTGGGAGTCAGATGAATATTAGGATCACAAACAAGAAATATTTGTTATGTGAAGAGCACGATCCAAAACCAATCCACTGCAAGTTCTCAAGTGGCTCTGATGTTTTGACAGGAGTACATAAATCTCGAGAGCAGCACGAAACACTTTGAGATATTCTTATGTTGCTCACGCACATTTGAGTCTCTAAAACCTGCAACACATCTGCAGGACAAGTTTTCAGGGCATATGGAGTTCATTCTGTCACTTTCATATGTGTTCCACCCCTGCCTTTAGATTAGCAAAAAAAAAAAAGCCTGTGCCTGGAAAACTTGCTAATTTTATTCCCTGCAGGGAAGGGATAAATAATAATCTCCAGCGCCTCCACTTCTATAGTTGATGAACACTTGAACACAGCACTTTGTAAGTTCACACCTGCTCCAGTAGAGGTGCTCAGCAGCCAGAAGCAGAGGGGTGTGGCTTTACTGAGGTGGTAATGTGTGTTTGTGGTTTAGAAGTGTTATAGTAAGTAGGATGTTGCTTATTAAGAGCAGGTGTGTTCAGCGACATACCCTGCATTATATGGCATAATAAAAAGAACTGATCATGGCCTAGAGAGCTGACTAGAGCAGTCTCACACATTTATACCTGAGCTCCTCCTCTATTATGAAAACAAAACATTTTAATGCATTTAGACTTTGTCTACTCTTGTAAAGACTTAGTATTCCTACAGCTGGACAGACCTGCACTTCTTTCAGGACAGACGACTGGACGGAGAATAGGGTGGGAGGCAGCTGAGTTGGTTTTCAGGAGGCTACTTTGTAGCAGAATCCCCATCAGGCCTCATGCTGAAGGGCTCCAGGCGCTCGCTTTCAGGCAGCATGTTGTTAAGGCGCTCCATCAGCGGCACCGTCTGGTCGATTCCCATCTGGATGCGTCTCAGGATCATGGACATCTCGTTGACCTTCTGGATCTGCTCTGCATACTTTGCGTAGCGCTTCTGGCGCTCCTGCATTATGCTGAACAAGGTTTCCACTGACAAGTCCATCTGGAAAGAAACAGACGGGAGAGAGACAGAGACTTTTGATGACACTTTGAAGTTACAAAATGGCAAGTACAAGTTTGTAAATGTAAGTAATTGAAAAAAAAAGTGTCTTATAAATATGTAAAGTTTTAGCAAAGCCTTTCCCAAATGCAGCTGTCTTTATCAAATAATCATGGCATAAGCATGTAATCAAAGTTAAGCGCCACATTTGTCAGCTTTTTTGTTATGTGTGGAATATGACTTTAATGATTACTTACATTACTGACATTCAAATAATTGTTTTTCACTAGTTTTTAAACTTACCAATTATTGGGTCTATAAAATGTCAAAAAGGTGAAAAATGTCTCAATAAGTAATGTCGTCAATAGTTTTCCTGAATCTCTATGATGTCTTCAAGTTACATTTCTTGTCTAGTAACACTCCATAACCTTGATAGAAATGTAATTTACAATTCTATAAAACAAAGAGAAGCAGCAAATCTCACATCCGAGAAACTGGAATATGTGAATATTTGGCACTTTTGCTTAATGAATTACTTTAATGATGAATTAATTATGCAACTTGTCGTCAATTTCCCGTAGACTGTAGATGACTGTGGAAATAAAAACATGCTGATACTAGTAGTTTACACATTTCTTTACCATGTTGGCATTAATCCTATCCATTCCATAAGGAACAAAAATATAGTTACATTGTTGTTTTTGGACTGAACAGTTATACAGCCTGTAGACTAAATATCCATTGCTGTTCTACGGTATTCTTACCTCTTTGATCCTCTTGACCAGGGCGTTCTGGTCGAAGGCCACGGCCTCAGCACACTGGTGTAGGTGGTCCTGGTAGCGGATGCAGAGCTGCAGAACCTGAGCAGCATCCAGCCTTTCCAGACACACACTGCTGGGTGACGTCTGGCCACTCAGCACTCCTGTGCAGAGAGAAGTGCAAAGGACTTACATGGACTTGTCGGAACAGAATAACACTTGACAAGAGCATAACACTAGGCAATTATTGTAATTCGCACAGGATCTGACAGAACTACCCTTCCTGCTATTTCAGGAGTGTGCCAAC
This sequence comes from Seriola lalandi dorsalis, assembly GCF_002814215.2. Taxonomy (NCBI): domain Eukaryota; kingdom Metazoa; phylum Chordata; class Actinopteri; order Carangiformes; family Carangidae; genus Seriola; species Seriola lalandi. The sequence goes on along the minus strand of NW_019525551.1, from coordinate 4,321,908 downwards.
ACAGGAAACTTGGCTCATTATCCACCTTCTAACACAGTGCTAATGAGTTGCAGTGACAATTAGCTTCACTACACAGAATTTGAAAAAGGACCTGTGGGGACTGGTTGCAAATAAGATGAAACTGTCAGCGCCTTCATGTGAAAACTGAAATGGTAGAAGTCAGACAAAAGATCTGCACACTGTACTCAGCACACCTATGCTCTTCATGAATCTAATTCATCAGAGTAATATTTCAATCAAGTCAATGAACATTTCTTGGGCTTCATAAATGTACATATTTTATCTTAAAGCATACAATACCTGCCAGAGAATATGGGATTTCTGCTGTGGGTGAGGGTGAGCACTTGTGGACTGAAGTGTGTTTTTGTAAGATTCATGCTTAGTTATCTGTTTATCAGGTACATGTAGCTACAACTAGGGCAGTCTACACCCCTGCAATTTATCCTATCTTCATAGAGGTTAAATCGAACAGGTTTTGTTGAAACAACAAACTATTCTCTCTAAAACAACCACAAAAACTTGATATTAAAATTGTATTGTAACTGTAAATTGTATTAGTTTTGGATAGGTGTACCAAACAAACTGTCTCAAAGATGACACTAAAATTGTTGTCAACAACTGGGGAAATTAAATGGTACCTTTCAAAAGTGGCTGGAAGGTGGGTATTTCTTGAAGCTTTATGACATCTGGGTCATTGTGGATATTCCGCATAGACTGGGTCCCCTGGGCCACAACCACAATATCATCCATCTTTGCCTTCTGCTTAGCTGGAGATGGCACCACTGCAACGACAACATTTCTGGTAATATAAACAGGCACAAATTACTTATAACAAGTACTATGGTTTACACTGATCCATCCATACAGGTAAAAGAAGAAATGGCACAATGGAGAAATACTCTTATTACAAGTAAAAACACAATATCCAAAATCTAATGAAAGTAAAAGTAGAGCTGCAACGATTAGTCAATTAATCAATTAGTTGATTGACAGAAAAATAATTGGCAACTATTAGGATAAAGTTAATGGTTTCTGTGACATTTTCTTTTTCTTTTAAATAAAAATTGTCAAAATTTTCCCATTTCACCTTTTTAAATGTGAAAATCTGGTTTCCTGAGTTTTCTATAAAAGTTAACTCAATATATTGAGTTTCATACTGTTTATCAGGAAAAACATGACATTTGAAGAAGCCACACTGGGCTTTGGGAAATTATCATGGACATTTTCTTGACCAAATTACTGACTGATTAATCAAGAAAATAATTTACAGATTAATTTACATTAAAATTAATGTTAGTTACAGCCCCACACAGAAATATACACAGCCGGTGTCAAAAACATTAATTATGCAGATGGTGCAGTTAGGGAAACCTATTACATTTAATGAAGTATTAACATGTTAGAAGATTATAATATTTTCATTACGCAGAAAGTAACTGGAATCTGTAGCTGCCAACTAAATATAGCGCAGATGTAGTAAGAAATACATCTCACTTTAAGGTGTAGTGAAGTAGGAGTGAAACTTGAGGATAAAATGTGAATACTCGAGTAAGGAAATACTCACAGTACTGCAGTAACTTTATTTTTTACCTTACTTTCTATAAATACCAGTGACAATGTTGGACTGCCACTTTACAGCAATTCTGCAATAAACCTTGGTTTACCTATGCAGAAACCAACCACTGAATGTTAAGTTTTTTCTTTTAAGTTGTAGAGGATAGTCTTACCTGATGAGCTGTAATCGGAGTGTTTGTGCTCCGCTTCTCCGCTCTGCTCAGCTCCCATGGTGCTAACGTCGGGCTAGCAAGCTAGCACTTAGCTTCCGTCAACGTTTCCAGAAAGTGCAGCGAATTAACCACGAATATGTTGATGATAGACCGACTACACAGACTTCACAGGACCTCCAAACACGTTCGCGCTGACAACGAGGCTACCATGTCGATAGGAGAGGAACTGAAAGCCAGGGTTGTTGGCTGCTTTAGGATTTCAATGCTAGCTATGTCAGCTAACGGTTAGGTACCAACTGTTACCGCTACAGTTTACTAGCTAACCGGCTACTAAACGTTTATTTAAGACAACTGAATTATAACCCCGGCGATTATTGACACCCGCGTAGTTTAAATAATTAACCAATCTTTGTATTAACGTTATATGACACAACAGAAATGACTGACTTTAGTTCACGACGAGGCAACACTTCCGTAAATATTGATCACGGGGTCTGACCTTTGCTTGTATCCAGGATCCAGACCAAAGCATTACCGCCCCCTGCTGCTGAAGCCTCACAAACAACAGGGTTTCTGCAGCGTTAAATTAAATTTACGCATTTTACGACCTTTTAATACCACACTGAATGCAGTTTAAGTACATTAATTTGTTGACCTTCCTATCATGTTTTTGCCAGTACTTCCCAGCTGTATACAAAAATAATTCCTGCTGATATAATTAATAAATGTGACCTGGACCCACGTATGGACTACTGGACAGGTCCACAGGCTTCCTGGTCCAGAGCCTCTGTATGAAGTTACTGTTCATATTAATTGTTTTAAAGTCACAAAACTCAGTTAAAAGTCTGCTAAGACAAAAAAATTCCAAGATACAAAACGACCACAAAACCACAGAGACATAAAATACTCACAAGACATAAAATGACACAAATGACCACAACAAATCTTTAAAAAAAATAGACACAAAACCAGAGACACAAAATGGCAAGTCACAAGCACAGAGATTAAAAAAATGACCAGTCAATAAATGACCACATAGACCCTTGAAGACCTCAAAGAGACACAAGACTATCACAACTCCCACCCAACCACAAAGAAACACAAAACAACCAGACACACTGAATGACCACGCTGAGACCCTTAAAGACCATAAGGAGACACAGAATGCCAAATAATGCAATATCTTTCTGTTTAGGGGTCCTACATATGAGGGGTGGGAGGTCCTCTTACTCATCTATGCTCATTAGCCCTTCGTCTCATAATCCATCCACACTTGGCCCTTAAAGTAAAACTTCCAACTTTCTAGTGTAAACCTACCTGTGACTGGCTTACACCTCGAGAAAATAATATACATCAAAAAAAGACCACACAGCATCTTCACCTCTGTAGATTTAATGAATAGGACACAAGTCAAGCTGAAAAGCATAACTCAAATACAAAACAATTTAAGAAACAATTACTGAAACAAGATAGTAATATATACTAACATGTATCACATTGGAATGACATGGAACATCCTACAGGATAAACAACAACCATTAACATTTAAGCACCACTGTATTTAAGTTCCATCATCGCTCGGTTATTCTTCCCTTGTCACCTCTCAGTCTTGTTATTGACCAAATTTGCGTGTACATGTGGGTTAATGTTAACATACAGAAATCCAATCAAATGCTCAATACCTTGAAATTTATCACATTGGAATGACATGGAACATCCTAGAGGATAAACAACAAATGCTCAATTTAAACTGATTTAAACTGTTACCCCAGTAAACTGATTCAATGAAATACTACTTTAGCTACTTTGCCTTTATATTTAGTCAAAAGCTACAAACATTTAGAACTGATGCGGCCAATGAAAATAAAGGCAAGAGAAACACAACGATTGCTTCACACAAGTGACCACTAGCTACATGAATCCTGTCTTTTGTCCACTCTCTTCTCCGTGTGAGTCTGTTTCTCATCTTCCCCATCTTCTTCAGCCAGAGGGTAGAGTCGCAGGTCCAGGGTTAGGATGCGGCTGAACATGTGTTCATCAAACTGTGAGGAATACACAAACAATATAGTAACCGCATTGTCATGTAATACAGAAATGAAGAGTTCCTCTACAATTTCCAACTTATCATAAACATTTGTTACATCTGAGTAGACTCCCAGCAAAGCGTCTGCCTTGGAGAAAAACTCCTCTTTCAGGGAGATGACAATGATCTGCATGTTCCCTCTGGACTCCTCCCTGATGAAACTGGTCACCTGGATGCAAACAAAACACCCACACAAGATATGTACAAATACAATCCATGAACATAACATAGTAATAATAATAATAATAATAATACATTTTATTTAAAGGCGCCTTTCTTGGCACTCAAGGACACCGTACAGAGTTACACAAATTGAGATTAAAAACACATTAAGAAGAAGCAACAATAAAAATGAAATATAAAAATAAAAATAATAGAAAAGTGACAGAGCAATTGGCATCAGATGGAAAAGGCAGTTTTAAACAGATGTATTTGAGTTGTGATTTGAAATGGGGGAATGAATCGATATTTCTGAGTTGGGGTGGTAGTAGATTCCAGAGACGGGGAGCAGAGCAGCTGAATGCTAGTAGGATAGTAGTGCAAAGCTGAACACACAAAACCTAATATAACACTTTAACAACTACATGTATGACATTATACTGTTTGGACATGTTTTTATGTTCCATGAGCTGTGACTTTTATGTCCAACACAGTTTACCTTGCAAGTGAAATTGATTTCATCGCACAAACTATGTTGCCAGAAAGCCAAAGAGCACTAACTGCTCTGACACACAAATAAATCTATATCTATTAATAGCATATATGGATGTTATTTTTAGTGTATAAAATATCAGAAAAAGTCAAAATCCCCATCACAACCTCCCTTAACTCAAGGTGACACTGGTTTTATCCTATCGACCGTCCAAAACCCAAAGATGATATAAAACAGAGAAAAGTAGTAAATCCGCACGTTGGACAGCATGGAATCAAAGTGTATTGGCATTTTGAATGATAAATTAGTTAAACATGTAATAACAGATGGTTTTGGCCACTTTGTGGCAGCAGGACCACATTGTGAACACAACATTAATATATCATCACTTTTTAGGTTGATATATCATGAGGTTGTTGTAGCCAACAGTTCTTTACAAATCTTTGCTTCGCAAATCCAGCTGTTACAGACCAACATTATCATTGATTTGGAGTCGTGCCTCTAGTCACCTGGATAATCGAAGTATAACATTCACTGTTCTGTTTTAATTTCTACCAACTCCTGAGGGAAATGTCTGGCTCTTTCGCTGCTTTATCTTCTCTTTTAGCTGCACTATGTTCACCAGCTAGTCACTAACTGTGTCTGGCTGCTGTTTGGTGCTAAGCAGGTAGTAGACCAGCTGGATGCAGCTGGAAACTTACCTTGCTGATGTTGGTGTTGTCCAAGGCTGCGTCCACTTCATCCAGGATGAAGAAAGGAGCAGGTCGGAAGCTGAGAGAAATGACACAAACACCAGCATGCCAAGCAGAACAGATATACTCAACCAGTCACATTGGTCTAATCTCAAAGCCACAGCTTATCGATCGTAGATGACTAATGCAACGAGATTAGAAAATGTGGGTCGAGTGCTTCAGAAGGAAACTATCAGTCAAAAGAGGTTAAAAAAAAAAAAAACTTTAACGAAGAACAATTATTTCAGTACAAAAGAAAATAAGAAAATAGCAGCAGCAGAATGGGACTCAGGAGATGTCAAGTGTCTCTTTAGAGGAGAGTTTTTTGCATAAAGTTGACGATGTGAAAGAGGAGAGGATCAAAAGGCTCTCCACATTACAAAGCCTTTACTTTATTAGTCCATTCATCAGTTTAAAAACTCATGTTCATTACAAGCTAAGTACCCCCAGCCAACTGTTATTTTTTCCCCCAAGAAGAAATTAAAGTTTCTGAAAGATATTTCATGGTGTGTCAACAGCTGTGCAGCAATTCCTTTTGTTTTGTTTTGTTCTGAACTTCTGTTGGGGGTAATTATCCAGCTGTCCAGCTCACAGTTTAGGCTGAGGAAACACTGATTTTGTTAAATTATTTTGGGAATCAGGGTGGTAACACGTTAATCTGTCATTAAAGACAAGTTTTTATGATTATTCTACTCATTATGTGGCGCTATTACAGCAATTTCTATGTGATTTCTTTATCTAATTTTCTGTAATTTTCCATCTTCAACTTTTATAATGTGCTGTATTGTGATTTAATGTAATCTAGTCTGTTGTATGGAGCTTCCAGGATTACCTGTGGATGGCAAATACCAGGGCCAGAGCAGCAATGGCCTTTTCTCCACCAGACAGATTGTCCATTGACATGTAGCGTTTCCCCGGCGCCACACAGTTGTAGTTAATTCCTCCGAGGTATGGCTCATCTGTATTGTCTGCACTCAGAATGGCCTGGAACACATACACAGTCTCTTTTAATTTCTTTTATCGGAACCTCATCTTGTCTGTTTCATGTAACTGTTTCATGGCTAAATTATGAAAATGTAAATGAAAACCAGTGGGGATGATGAGATCTGGACTGAGTAAGTAATGCTACTGCCAACAAGCTAGAAAAATATTTAAGAATATTTAATAAGTTCAATTGAATACCATATACTGCCTCAGGCCTTTTTGAGGAAACAAATACTAAAGAAATCAATACTTTTTAAGTCTTATCAATACCCGCAGATACTCTTTAACACCATGTGCAATGTCCAGTATTACTGAGAATTATGTATTGTTCACACAGTTTATCCTTAGCTGAACTCAACAGTGCCTGTTCAATGTTCAGTATGAAGTGCACACATAACCTACTGGTTATTAGGCCAAACAAGTTAGTCAAGTAAAGTTGAGTAAGGCTTATGTTAACAGAACTTTTTACATACATGACAGTGGGGAAGGGAAAAAAATGCAGATGAATACAATAAAAGCAGAAAAACTTGTATGTTTGTTTCTGAGATTGAGGTTTGTTTGCTTCACCTGAGCGCTGCTATTCCTGCAAATTCTTTTATAGATCTGGTCAATAACGACAGACACATGCTCAAAGCACTGGCTGAACAGGTGAAAGCGCCGGGCTTTGACTTGCTCAAACTCCTGGCTGCACTTCCTGGCTAATTTGGTGCTGGCATCAAAGGCTGAGTGAGAGGGAGGAAATTCAGTTACTTCAGTTATCATACTCAGTATTATTATTACAACAGGTAGAAATCCCATGTGGGAATAAAAGCTTAAATATATCAAATAAGTGGTTTTGATTGGCAAACATTTTTGCAGAGATTATAGTAGTTGTATTCCACCTATCAAGCATTTAATTTCGAAATTAAACCTTGATAGATGAAAAATGAAATACCTTCCGTCACCCCCTGTAACTTGTCCTTCACCTCCCTCATCTTTTCCAGAGCTTTCAGATTGGGGACAGTGGTGCGATGCAGCACTTCCTCAGTGGATGACACAGACTCCTTCAGCTTCTCTAGGTAAGCCTCCACCTCCTCCTCTCCCTGTAAACTCTGTGTAAAGAAATATTCAGTGGAAGAAAGTGCTTTGCAAATGTTTTGGTACCTGCTGGTCATATGAATAAACAGCACTGAGAGAGGATTAGGATAATGATGAAGCTTGATGTCTCACCCTGAACTCTGCCTCCAGTTCAGAGTAATCAATGACTAGCTGTGCCTCTCTCTCGTAGATGTCCATGGTGGCTGAAGTGCTTTCCGATTCTGTGTCCAGCTGCACAAACCACAAACATCAGTCATTAGGTAACAATGACACCTAAAGTCCTTTCCTTACTTTTTTGGTTTCCTAAAACTAAACTAAAAAGTCTTAGTCTTCATTGCTTCATAATATGGGGATTGCTACAGCGTCTTTTATTAAATTCAAAATATGAAAATTTCAGCTAAAATTAACATTCAGGACATTTCCAAAACTGCACAGCGCTGTGGTTGGAATGACATCAGAAGAGACAAAGAACCATCAGTTGTCAAAGCAGACTTCTTCCCCCTACCTGCACCTCACTGATTTCATTCAGGCTCCCTGACAGCAGAGTGATGGGCAGACCCTGGATCTTGCAGGCCAGCAGTAAGTTGTGTTTGGCCAGACGTTTCTGCTCCAAAGCTGTCTCTGCAGTCATCACCTCCAGCTGAAGCTTCACCAACTCTCTGAGAGAAAGAGAGACAGAAAAAAGTTTGGTACTTTGTTCTGATCTTATTTGTTGCTGGGTATCAGTATTAAAATGGGAGATGAGGAGATGTTTTAAAAAGCAAAATATTTTGTGTCAGCAAAAAAAAATCATTAATACCCTCCCACTTTTTATCAGTACCAGCCTGTGTTATACCCTGCGCTAATATCATATTTCAACCAGAAACTCATCACATTGCAGATGCAAAATTGTATATATATATATATATAAAAAAAAAATGTCATAACTCGTCATAATTGAAAACATGGTTGCTTTAAAGTTATGTTTTTACAAATACCAATGATGAAAACAAACTTTCAGTTTCATCAGAAAACATTCACATCCTAGATTAAGTAGTTCTCCAGCATTATTCTTTGTAATAACGGACCACTCAATCCATTCATCAGCAGTAACAGGTTCAAATGTTGTGATTTTACCTATTGGTGGTGGTTATAGATTGTTTACTCCTGGGCATAACTATGTTCAATGTTACATTTAACAATCAACAGTATACACTGCTGTTCATAGTGTCTCTCTCTCTCTCCTCCCCCACCCCCCCTTTCTCCTCTGAACCCAACCGGTCGAGGCAAAGCCTGGAGTTGCCGTCCATCTGCAGTAGTGAGACCTGCCTGCATGCAGGGAAACACGAGGCAGGATGGTGTCCAAACGAATATTCCACATGAACTGAGCAAAAAGTGTGATTGGTTGTGACACAATTTGTAAACAGAAGACAGCATTGTGGGGGAAGTTTAGTGGCGAGCAGACAAACATCAGAAAGAATCTTCAAAGCGGCAGAAAGATACAACTGATACAACGGATCACAACTTCTGGTCAGCACTTTCAGAATAAAGTCAGAGCAGAAACAGAATGCAGAGATTTGTGAGATGGGCCTTTGAGTTGAAGTGACAGCCTTTTTGTCTAGGCAACTATATGCACAACCAGTCATAGTGATTGTAAGGTCAACTAAATCTGTGGTAAGACTCATGATGCAGATCGTGATGCTACCTAAACAGATTGTTATAGGGTCTTTTGGCCAGATCGCCCTCCCGTACAGTATACTGCATGTACCCGTCAGAGGGAAAACCTCTGCAAAAGCAGCAGTTGCAGTATTAATAGTAATGGTAGTAGTAGCAGCAGCACAATAACAGTAGCCACAGCACTAGTGATGTTAGTTTGCAGTGTTACTTGTTGATCTCTTGAAGACTGTGAATTTTCTGGTCCAGCTCAGCTTTGGCAGCGGCCACTTGGCTCTTCTTAGAGAGCAGCTGGTTCTTCAGCTCCATCAGTTTCTTCTGAACTTCCTCCACTGCCACCAGCAGCTTCTCCTCATCCTGCAGGGGAACAGAAACATGCAATGGCCAAAGGTTTGATCTCAGCCAGAGTGTGTCATGCAACATCCAAGAAGTATATACTAAACCCTTAATTACAGATCTGGAAAGGGATTAATATTCGAGGGGGAGGTGGCTAATCATTTTTGCTATGCTGTTTTGAAACTAAACCTGTCATTCTGCAAAGCATTTGACCCACTGCCACGTTACAAGAGGTCGTCTAACAAGTAAACTGCTGTATATCAACATTAACACTGAATGGAAAGCCTGAGATCATTACCCTCGTCTGCTCTGCAATGGTTCTCTCCTCCTTGTTGATGGTCTCCTCCATTTTGTGGATCTTCTTCTTCTGCTGCTTCAGTTGCTCTTGCTCATACTCAAGCTGAGCATTCAGACGAGCAAACTGACTCTCAAACTCCAGCCTGAAGAGAGAAATGTATGATGCATCAAGGTCTTTATGCTGCAAAATACATGAGAGCCTGCAGACACGCCGGACAAATACTGTAACTCTACAATGTTAGTAAGTATGAAAAACATGGACAAAATTGAAATGCATGTTTGTTGTAATTGTATTTTAGAAAATCACATAGAATTAAATTAAAACACAATAAAATGAAGATTCATATAGAAAAAAGAAAACTGACAAGGAACTTGAACTGAATTTTACTGTATTACACACAGTTGGTGACTAAAGACTTGTAATTGTATTAAAAGGACCAACTAAAACATTTTCTATCATCATTTTCATGGCAATTATTTGTAAATCACACAAACATCCTAAATTTTAAAATATATTATTGGAAAGCTTTGTACCTAATTTTTTAAAAGCTAATCCACCATAAAGGGATTTGTCATAAAATATTCATCACAGGTTTGGCAGGTTGAGTTTAGCACATGTGACAGAGAAAATACTGGTGTGTGGTTGTCATACTGTTTCTTGTCAAGCTCAGTCAGCAGTTTCAGGTGCTCCTGCTCATACTCTCGGATACTGTCCACACCGATCTCAGCACAGAAGTCAGAAAACACCACGTCCTCTATCTGGATACACAGATAATCTACACCGTAACAACCACAAGACTGGGGCTGGTGAAGGATTTGGCTGTTAAGTTGTCCTCTGGCCAAAAGAGCAGGGGGCCAGTGAAATACTCTTATTCAACAGCTGAAAAAATCATTTTGAATTTGGAGTTAAAGAGACATAGGGGCAACAATGCCTTTTTTAACACCTAGTGTAATGACCTGTGGAAATGATGTCAACTCATAACAATGTGTTGAGGCATTATATAATTATCAGGTTTATTTAATGAAATTGTTTAATTATAAGGCTTTTTTATCTTCACATTAATACAAGAAATGTAGAGACTGAGAAATTATTGCAAAAATAAACTGCAGTCAGAATCAACATGCGTGAACAGGATGTTAAGCTCTGTAGACAGACGTACCTGGTCAATCTGGTCTCTGATCTTCTTCATCTCTGCGTCCTTAACACTTTCCTGCTGCATCTGGATCTGAGAGTCCAGGTTTGCTAGTTCACTCTCTATACGAGAAATATCCTGAAAACCACAGCCACAGACAAGGACAAGGAACAATAAATACTGTCAATCTGAAACTGCTCCAGTGTTGTCATGACATATCCTTGTACTAATAATTTGCTTTGTTATTCAATGTTAGTGACATTAATAGTAAAAGTGATAGTGACACATCTGTGGCATTGGTTTACACATACACACACAGTAAGGAAAAGTAAATAAGCCTTTTTTTTTAAAGAATCATACCGCTTGGCATTTGAGGATGGTTGTTTTCCGAAGGTTTTCCAGCTCAGTTTTTGAGTATTTGAGGCGGGTCTGTGCACCCTGAGCCTGAGCAACGATCTGTTTCAGGTCTGACTCCTTCCGCTTCAGCCTCATCAGATCCTGTCATAAAAAACACAGCAGGACTGTTTACTGGGAATTAACTCTTCTATCTGTATACAGTAATGGAAATCAACCAAAATAATTAAAGTCTTTTGGTTACTACTACTTAGATCATGTGACTCACGCGCAGCTCAGCTGTCAGTTGTTCCTTGCGTTCCCTCAGCCGTGTCATGTCCTTCTCATCCCAGCAGCGGGCTTTGTTCCGCAGGTCACTGGAGCCTCCAGAGATCACACCTGACTTTGCAAACAGTGTCCCGTCCAGCGATACAGTCTACAGAAAACACTTAAGTTTAAAATATCTGCTGCCAGAAAAGGCCAACATGTTAGCAAGTAAGTTATTAATTAAAGGCTCTAGTTTGTAATACTAGAAAGGCCTGTTTAGCCTGTAGTGTTCCCTCTTACTTATAGTTTGTATTTTTACCAGTCAGTCAGTGGGAGTTTCACTTAGGTAGCTGTATGCGACTTTCCTTCTCTTTTTTGTTTGTGTAGTAATCAATTTAGTAAGATCTTGTTCAATGTATATTTCAATATATTGTCAGGTATAATTAATGGAGATGGACATAAACTCAAATCGTGACTGAACCAAATAAAATGTTTGTACTTTTGTTGTTACGTGCATGACTGAACTTACCTTAAGGCGCTCCTGCCTGTCAAAGGCCACACTCCGAGCTTCTTTGATTGTCTCACACACCAAGGCGTTGCCACAGACAAACTGAATCACTCTTCTCAGCTGGGTGGCACCTGTGGCAGTATTACCCTGGACAACATCCACCACCATCTTGGCACCTGGCACCTGCCGCAGTCGCTCATTCAGAGGACTTACCTGGGCACACAAGAGTGATGGTTATCATTGACGCTAGGTACTGTAAGCATGTGTACTACTCTGCAAAGGGAAACAAATTCTGCATGGATTCAAAAGCATGTCTTGAGGTTTTCCATTTTCAACCACACAAAAATAGTCAGGACTCACTTTGGAAACGGTTTCAACTTACATCCAAGAAGTCAACGGGTAGGAAGGTTTCAGGTTCGACTCGCTCCTGCTTCATGAAACAAATACATTCCCGGGCCACTTTTTCTGTGGCCACCACAATAGCATTCATGTAGCGGCCAAACACCTTGGTGACAGCCAGCTGGTACTTCTTATGGATGGGACTGCACAAGTCAGAGAGACGACCATACTGGAAAGGAAATGTAAAAAAACTACTTCAGAATTTCCACAGATTAAATGAAGAAAATGATGTATGATATTGCCAAACAATTGGTTGACATTTCTTTCAAATTATGCAGCCAGACTTTATGACTTTTATGAAAGGATCAGAAAATGCACAGTTTCTTTTTATTTGTAGGGATTGCTAGCTTTCAGAAAACTAAATTTAGGCTTGAATGATATAATTTCTCCTCCTACTGCCTGTCTGTCTCTTACCACAGTGTCAGGGTAGAATCTACGGAGCTTCTCTAGCAGCTCTTTGCGCTGCAGCTGGCGTCTGCTCTCCTGGCTGTCCACACGGGCGCTACCCAGCTCCTCCAGCACCTGACTCAGCTCCTGGTTCACCTCCTCGCTGCGCTGGCGGCCCCGCTGCAGCTCTGCATTCAGACTCTGCTCCTGCTGTCGGTACTCCTCGAGGGATGACCTGAGAGACATACCGCTTTTATAACATACACTCAGTTTCCTTCTGTGATTACATCCTAATGTCAAAGTATTTAATTTGTCACTGATAAGTCAGTCAGGGAGAGTCTGACAGGTTTTCACTAGCTGGCATGAGGTAATAGGAGTTTACACAACATACGTGCATGTCTTGGTGTACTCCTCCAGCTTCTCTGCTCTACGTGTCAAATCTTCCAGCTGACTCTGGGTGTTCCTGATGCCGACCTACAGCAGACAATGTTACAAGTGTGGTATAATTAAGGATATATTCATCAGATTCAGTAGTGTGAAACGTGTGATTTTTTTCACCAGCTGTTCAGTCTGTGAATATTTATGAACTTGAAAAGATGTGTTGTTTCAGCAGAAATGTGTCTCCTACAGTACCTCCACTTCCTTCTTTCTGCGCTGGTCGAAAGCCAACTTTTCATAGTCTGCTCTCACTTCCCAGTGCAATTTCTCTGCCTGCTGGCTGAGGACAGCCCCCTGCTTTCGGGCCAGCTCCTTCAGCTCTTTGTATCGCTCTAACTGTAGCAGAAATACATCCAAAAACATGATAAGGACATTACAACAATGTCACTTTTTTGCTTATTTGTCCCCAGTGCTTTCAAGCTAGCTGCTCGACTAAGCTATCTGTTATTTAATACCAATTAAGACAAACCCCCCCCCAAAAAACAAGACAAGAACATGAAAAAAATGAAAAGAAACCGACTTTTATTAAAACACGGAAGTTCATTTTCTACCTTGTGAAAATATATGTGGCAAAAAATAGCATTAACTGTGAAGAAATCTGTGCAGTGTTTCCTCTACATTCATTTAGCAGTAGCGACCCGCCACTGCTAAATCATAGCCGCCACGCCTTCAAATTTCTTTCTTTTTTTTTTTTTTTTTAT
>NW_019525551.1:4285002-4307917 GCF_002814215.2 Seriola lalandi dorsalis | reverse complement strand
AGATACTTCTCTAAGAAGAGAAAGACAACAGATGAAGAAGACGCTAGTCAGGTAGCATCATAAGCCTTTTACTAACTCGTAAATGATGATGTTAGGTATAAAATAGTATTTTAATGTTCACACTTGTAATCAGATGTGATGTGAATGTAAAGCATATAACGCTGTTAGCGTTACGTTACTCACACTTTTAATGTAATCTTATTGGACAAGTAACATTAGACAGGGAGGAGTTGTTAAACAAAGTGGAGGAGAGCAGAGCACAGCAGCGGGAGAGCTGGGTGAAGGTGCAGGAGAGAGAGATGAGCCTGGGTGCAAACTTTGCCACTGACTCTACCCCTGCAAAGGAAACACTGCAGTGATCAAATAAAATATACACACACACCTGATCCTCTTCCAGCTCAATGTCCCTCCCACGGGAGGCTGCCTGTTGCTGTTGTTGCTTCTCATAGTTCCTCCAGGTCCTCTCCAGTTCAGCAATCTCCTGCTGACCCTCTGCCAGCTCCTGGTTTTTAATGGCAAACAGCTTCTGACTCTTCTTCAGGGCATTACGGACCTCCTCAGCCTTCTTCCTGTGGTGGGATGTGTTTATCTTGGCTTTGATGTACTGGGACCGAGTCTGGGATAGGATGTGCTCCTGGGAACTGGGTGGTAGAGTTAGAGGAGGCTTGGGTTAATTCTATTCAATGGCAAACTTGATGGCATATGCCACTTCTTTAGTTGTACATAATGTTAGTTTGAATCAAAGGCTTGCTTATTAAGTGTCCTTACAAAGTGAAATCTGAAAATAAAATAATTTTTCAGAGAAATGCCCCTAAAAATAAAGTCAACAAATACAAAACCCTTCTTACAAAACTCTCCCACACACAAAAACACACCGGATCTCCTTCTCAATGTGCTGCTGCTCTCTAGTGAGGTGTCCATGCTCCTTCTTGTTGGTTTTGACCGTCTGCTCCCAGTTCAGCAATTTACTGTTCTTTGCAGCTGCAGCCTGCTGTTTCTCCCTCAGGTTGTTGCTGAGAGCGTTGACGCCCTTCTCATTATGATAGAGCTCAGCCAGGCTCAGCTGGAAGCAGTTATGGTGAAGCTCATCCACCAGTGCCTGGTACCTCTGGGCCTGGAAAAGAGAGAGGTATGGCGGGGGAACAGTCAATAATGCTCAAGGGAAACTGATGCCACTATAGTTCTGTTGATGCTAAACAGTCCATGATGCTATTCCTGTGAGCACATATACATCAGTAATTTAGGACTACATGACCTTATTCCTGCTGCTCTCTCCTTTATCTGCATCAACAGAGAGCATGGGCCACATCCCAGTATGGAGGCCAGCATGGAGCCCGATTAGAGGAAGAAAATTCTAATCATCACGTGGATTTCTGCTGCAGCAACTGCAGTATTGGGTAAGCTATGATTCTCCTACAGCAAGAATTTTCTTTGCCCAAACTGATGAAGTAGTGAGTATATACTGTGTGCTACCAGTGAACATTTTAGCTGTATTTTACCAGCAACAGTAGTCTGAGAAATTCAGGCATCAGATGAAATTACATTTTTTTTAATCAGACATTCTGATAATATTTCTATTTTCATTATCCGTTAATGTCTATATTCTAACTGAATCGATTAATCATTTCAATTTTTAAAATGTCAAAAATGTGGAAAAAATTTCCAACACAATTCCTAAAAGCCTGAGATGAAGACTTCATATTGGAAATCATCACAAGTAAGATTGGGAACTACAGTGTTTGGCAATTAATCTATAATCACAAACAGCTGGGAATTAATTTTCTGTAATTGCAGGTTTTCCCACACACAGAAATACTTGGACGGCCCACCCAGGTATATTTGCAAACTCGATTTGACATTTTATTTTTGTATGTTTTTTAATCCATCAGAATGACGCCATCTGCGATGGATTAACTATTCTCTATACTTGCTCCCCTGTACCACGCTCTGCTAACGCGCAAAGACAAACAGAAAAAGAGAAGAGAAAGAGAAGAGAAAGAGGGACAGAGGGAGACGCATGGTATTACTTTAGAAGACGCGGACACGGTGGATATTGAACTGACACTTCTCAATTCCAGTCAGTGGTCAATGAAGCTGAAGCAGAGGCAGCAGGTCCCAGTATGGTAAGAGCAATATGTCACTGCATCTTTGTCACTGAGTAATATTAAATGAATGCAAATGTTGTGGTAACATTCACACATATTTCTTGTTGGTCACTACATGGCCCCCCTCACCACAAGTATTTCAGATCTGTGGGAAACACTGAATTGATCAGTTTATTAAACTGTGTTCTACTGCAGAACCTACAATGATAATGAGATGATTCAGGATCTGGATCTGATCACAATGTCAGAAAAATTGAAGACCATCCAAAATTCAAGAAAACATGGGAAAAGTAAAGCAAAACATTGTAATCGGTCACAAACAGTTGCTACTGTGTGAGAACACATACACATTTAAAAAAAATCTGCAACAGGTTGAAGTTCGTGTCAACTCGCAGAATTTCTATCATCAATGACTGTGATCAGATGGGGTGGGGGTGTGGCTGGTGATTTAGCAGTGATCATCACCTCTGCAAAATCAATTTCCTGTGGGAAACCCAGACACTGCATCACACCAACCGTACCTCTGGTTCTGTCCAAACCTCTCCAGCATCTGATCACAACACAGGCCAAGGTCCATCAGGAGCTGTGGTGTTAGTGATAAAACTCTAGCAGCATTTTGTGTTCGAAGTTGGAAAATGAATACAAGCCAGCTACTTTCAGCCAGAAGCTTCACTTGTGTAAGGTTGGTTATGAATGCGTCTGACAGGTAACATTGTTGCAATGAGGGTGTATGACCCTACTGGTTGCTAGACTCATTATATTCCTCTTTTTGTATAAACTTACCTCTATTTTTTCCTGGGACACTTGCTTCCTCTCAACAGTGGCAGATTTCTTCTTGCTGAAGTGAAACTGTGTGTCCTCTTTGGCCTTAAGCAGGGCCTCTTTCTTTCTGTCGTACTCTGCAGCGTACTCTTTCGACTGACTGATGAGCTCAAACATCTTGGTCCTCTCCTTTGGGTCTTTCAAAGCTATGGACTCCACTGCCCCCTAGTGAGGAGCATAATGATTAACAGACCTTTTTTATGTAAGGCATTATTACAACCAGCCTTTACTTATTGCGCCTGTTTCTACACATTTTATGTTATTTGTTAATATAGTGTTATTTAACTGTTAGTTAATTTCATCATGTCTATCATTATATGCTACATGGAAAGAATATCACGTATATTTTTCAAACTGTTTTCTCTGCAGCATGTATCTGTATGGCGCTTAATTACCCATTTCAAGTGTGGGGGTTTATTTTTTCAGAATGTCCTGAGTCAAAGTGTTTTTCTTTTACATACATTCACCTACAGAGGTATGTATCCACAACATGAAAGTTTTCAGACAAAAAATAAACTGGTAGAAATCTACTTAAAATCCCCTATTTAGCATTTGCAACCAGAAAATAAAAATTTAATGGATGATTTATAACACTATCAGCAGATATATAGACATTTTTAAGTGTTTATTAATGTATAGTATTTGTCAATAATTCTAACTTCCAATATAAAGACATATTTTCAATCATTAGAACTGTGTTTTACATTTTCCTCAGTTATCTGTTTAGACAGCAGCCTTCACTTATGTGTGCCCACAAGAAGTTATACTTGTTGACAAATACTTACATCTGCTTACAACTATATTATTATGCATTTTAAATCATTAAATGATTGCTGCTTATAAAAGCTAAGTAGGATCACTTAAAGTAAAGTATTAAATACTTTAATACCATCCATGTAATTTCAGCATACTTTCATGTTTAACTGAACTAATGTCAAAACAAGTCCTAAATATCTAAACAGTGATACACATTTCAGTGCAGTCCCTCAACATTTTACCTGGAACACCAGACAGTTTCGAGCTTTGGTCACAATGCCAATCTTCTCGAGCTCCTCCACATACTTGGCGAGAGTAACATGCACACCATTGATGCGATACTCCGAGGAGTCACCTGAAAAATCCAATGAATGGCAGTTAAGACAGATTTCACCAAAAACTGACTGATGCATTTATTCTGAGGAGAGATGGGAATCAGACTTGAATGTCACAACCAATGCAGAATTTTGGTCAGACTTGTTGCCAGACAGTTTGTTAGCTGCTATTTCTTCACAGCAAGACCTGTGGAGTATGCAAAGAACTTGGACCACATTAGTAACTTGCTGAAAGGGGAAAGTACAGTCTGAGTTTGAGACTTTTTTGTTGAAGTTTTTAGGCATTGGTTAACTACAGCAACTATTAAGGGGTATACATGTGCTAGGTCAAATGATACAAAACTTGTTTATTTAAAATTATACGTAGTGGTCTACAGTAACTAAGCACATACACTAGTATAAGACAGAAACATGTGACTAACTTATGAAATGTGACGTTTTTCCAGTTATTGCGTGTAATTAGACCTTGTCAGTTTTGTGTTAAGTAAATAAGATTGATTAAGCTTTAACTTCTCCCACAACAAAACTAACAGTGGGAGAGATGTCAATCAAGTTCAGTCTGTACACGGTCAAACAGTCCTGACAAAAGGTCTGGATCAGGACAAATACGATAAGTTAAAACACCTGGGGTTGGACCATGGGTGTGCAGGGTCAAATACTGTAATAAAGTCAAATTAGCTGCACCTAAAAATACCTACAATTAAAAAGTTGCCTACACTATGATGTGTAAATATTACTAATAATAGACTAATGAATTATATTTCTATTTAACACTCTGATAGGGGGCATTGTGCATAACGAGTACTTTTACTTCTGGTTCTTACATACTTTTGCCTCAAAATGCTAATACTTCATGATGCATTTCAGTGTAACTAGCAACTAATTTCATTATCAATAATCCCTCCAATTATTTTTGAATGAATTTATCAATTAATCATTTGGTTTTCAAAAAAATAGTTAAAAAACAACCATCAACTTTGCACTTGACTTGACACCTTCTAAAATATCATATTTCGTTCAGCTACAAGTCCAAGACGAAAAAATATTTAGTTTGATAAATGACAAAAAAAAAAAGTTGGAAATACTGTCATTTGTGAGGATGGAGTCTGAAAAATTTTGTCACTGTTTCTGTATTTTTGATTAAAAATAACTGAAAGGATTAATCGATTATGAAATAGGTGCCTATTATTTTTCAGTCAATCCATTTATTAATTCAGCTGTAATCTTTACATTGTGGTATTATTGCTTTTACATTAGTAAAGTAGTAAAGTATCTAAGTATGTGTACCTCTTCTACCACTGATTATATCCATTAAGGATTTTACATGTATTCCACTTGTCTTAGAAGGGGTTTAGGATTTATGTTGTGCTCTGACACATTGTAGTTTCAACTGACCTTTTCTATATAATATGAAGCCTGAAAACTTTAACTTGATTTCTGCATTTCCTCCTTAAAAACGCATTAATGTGGCGTCAACTGATGACTAACCTAATATACAGTCTAATCTGATTCAAACTGATTTAAACTCTTCAAAGACAACTCACCGGTGATAGTCCGACAGAAGACGGTCTCCTGGTCCTCATCATCGCAGTACCGCATGGCGACCCGGGCAGTGTCGGACACAGGCTTCCCTACATGGGCTCCGTGAACAAGGTCTCTGAGGTGCTTCACTCTAAGGGAGGCAGCCCGCTCCCCCATGGCGAAGCTCAGGGCGTCCATCACGTTGGACTTGCCTGGTTTGATTTGATATGGTTAAACTTTCTTTGCATCACTCATTTGAATAAATCAATTAAAGGAACAATATGTAACACTGACGACACACGTCTTTAAAAATGGGTACTGCAGTCCAAATTCAAAACACAAGAGTTGTCTGAAATCCCTTTAAGAACATTCTTTTTAATTACACTATATTGAGTTCACAGCATTATTCAGTCATTTACACATAATTAACTTAGCAAAAAGAGGTATAAACAAAATTATATCAAGCTAACAGAAGTTTGACTGCTAATAGGCCCCATCTGTGAGCATCAGCTAGCTAGCTTTAGTTCTGAGCTGGACAAGTTGACTACGAAAAAAAAAAAAAAGTTCACTTACCAGAGCCGTTTGTGCCAATTATACAATTAAATTGCATGAACGGACCGATAACTTGGTTCCCTCGCCATGACTTAAAGTTTTCGATATCAATTTGTTTCAGGTAACCCATTTCGAGGTCTCTTTGGCTGAAGGGATTCAAGCAGCTAACTCCTGCGTCACAGTCATCAATGGTCGGCAGGTCAAGACCAGAAAGAAGCGGGAAACTGAGGTTGTTCCTCCACAGGAAGCACAACACACATTTCAGTTCAAATTAGGGTCTAGGCCTATTTAAAGACCAGGCCCATTTAAATTTACTATAGAAACACCAAGACAATTAAGTAGATTTTATTAAGTACTTTTTAAGACGAAAACTCAAGTAGTAAGTAAAAGCACTGATTTCATATCTGAAATCTCAACATTTTCGATGGAATATTAAATATATATATATATATATATATATATACTGTCATCCACACTGCACAAACCACACATACATATTGTCAGTTTTAACATATTTTAATGGTGTAATTAGTTAGAAATGAAAGACTGTGAAGGGTGCCAAGTAATAACAACAAAAGTAAATAAATTAAAAGTGAGACTCAAGTGCCTGTGGTCCATGCAGGTCAGCCATGAGTGAAACACATGAACACAGAAAGATAAAAAAAAGTTCTGAAACAGGGAAAAACAGGGGATTTGTGACTTTATTGGTCAATATAGAAGTCAGACATCTGACAACTTAATCATTTATAGTTTAGCCTCCATCCATGGTTGTAGCCATCAATAAGGATGGTCACGGACGTACTCCATAATGTGTTTCAGGGCCAGCCAGGTCTCGGAGGCAGTGGGGATGATCTGATTGGCTGGCAGGATGAAACCATAGCGACCGGTGTCCCTCAGCTCAAAGGCAAAGGAGTATTTGATGCCCACATTGTAGGACCAGTCAATGCTGCCGCCACTAGCTTGATCTAAGAGAAGCAGACAAGGAGACATGACAGTCATACTAGTAGTTTTAGTGGCAACAGTGCTAACGGTAATATTAAATCTAATATTAAAAGTATTTTAAATAGATAACACTTTATATTTTACTTTGTTTGATTAAGGATGATCTTTTAGTTCCAGGTTTTATTTACAATGGTGGACATATTCAAATCTTTTACATAAGTAAAAGTTGGAAAAGTATTATCAGCAAAATGTACTTAAAGCATCAAAAGTAAAAGTACTCATTAGGCAGGATTGCCCCTTTAAGAATGTTAAATCAATGTATATACTATTATATTATTGGTTTATTAATACTGAAGTGAAATGTGGAGTCGATGTTATCTTTTTATACTTTTGTGTAGTTTATATACTGTACAGGAATGCATCATATTTGTTAAATATTCATATTCATATAAAAGTAAAGTAAATAGTTTTTGCCCGCTCTAAATTAATGCAGTTGACCAAAAAGTACAATATTGTTCTTCAGTGTGGTGATGTAAACGTAGAAGAACCCAAAAGCTGTGTGCAATACCTGAGTAAATGTACTCAGTCACTTTCCACCACTGATCATTTATCATGAGTACATCCACACATTTCATTAATCTGTAACTGTTTGAGTTCTTATGGAGTGATTATGAGCAGAGATGACAGAGTTACTTACAGATGATGTTGCAGATGCTTCCAACCTTGTACCTGGTGCCGTAGAGAGAGGTGAGTTTCTGCACTGCAGCTCTGCCGACAGAGTCCTACAGGAAGCAAAATAAAAAGGACATAATACTGAAGTTAGGAAAAGAGATAATACTGGAAAATACCAGATAATACTGGTGCAGATAGGAAAAGAAAGAGAAAGAAAAAAGTCTGTAGAGTTGAACTTTTAAAGTTTGTTACTCTAAAAATACCCAGTTCAAATGTTCAAAAAGAAAATATCTGGTGAGGCCTTTCCAAGGCTGTAAACACTTAAACTTAATTACATGTGAATAACTATAGGACGATGGGTCCATTAGGCAGTTATGTTAATAAACTGTGTAAACTTGAAGCAGAATATTGATGAAAAAACATTTACCTGGCTGAGATGAGAGATATAATTTGTCAAATGTTGTAGCGATGTGTTTATAATTCATCAACCCCAAAGAAAATTATTTGAATTTTCAGCTATCAAACTTTAATAAGGGAAGAAACTGTGATCCCCAGTAATAAAGCTAAGGGTAGGAGAATACAAAAATGTAAATCTACATCATCGACTTTCAACAGCCTCCTCACAGTTTCTCCTCTCTTACCAGCTCAGGCTGATGGGGCACGTTTCTGCAGGAATAGCCATAGGGGTACATGAGCAGCTGGGAGTAGGCGTGGACAGAGATGAAGGACTTGAAGTTGCCGTGGCTCTTGATCAGGTTCACCACATTCTTCACTTCGATCTCAGAATGGGCAGAGGGGCCGTGGTAGGAATCAGAGCAGGGATTCTTGCTGGCACCGGGACCTGAAGGGAAATGGGGAAATTGAAACATATCGTGAGGCGGTGAGACATGCAACAACACAGAACGCACTAACAGATGGCAGAAAGCAGCAGGATTTCATGTCCAATCCAAGACGGCTCAAAGTACATGACACACACAATGTTACATGTACACATACTGTATATACTACATATTAAGCCACTTCATGAAGTACACGTGTAACATCTAATGCAATCCAAGACAAATGACTGAATTATACTCAGAGGTGTTTCTAATATTTTCATGTATGTAAATGAGAAGCTCAAAAAATTAGAACCAGCTCTCAATGTAATGTAGTTCAGACAAAACCAGCTGTATTTATGAACATAATAATAAACATATAATTTAATTTACACATTTCTGACACCAAAAATGTAACTTTATTATCCTTTTAAAAAAGGTAGAATTTATGACTGAGCTGTTGTATTGGATTGCAACATATTTTACGCATGTACCTAATAAAGTGGCAATTGGGTAAGTGTTCATATGCTGTGTCCTAAACAAAAAGATTTCACATTTGTCTCACAGGTTCTTTTAAATTGATCTTTTTTCATAGCAATCATCATATGTATTTTTTAAATGTATTTTCTTATATAGAAACAATGATTTAAAACTTAGAAGCAGCTGAAGCTTGAATTTTTTTCATTTTCTTATAACATATGTAAACAAACCAAGACCGAAGTCTGTGTAAAGAGGAGGCGTTTATGTGTTACCCTCAAACAAATGATGATGAATGTGGCAGGTTTTTTCTGTATCTATATCTGCGAAATACTACAAAGTGGGTTTCTCTGTCTACTTAATACAAAAACAAATTTATACAACACAAAGTTTATGAGTCTCTTCTATACTGACCGCCAAAGCCAGCGTCCCAGTTCCTGTTGGGATCGACTCCACGGCACACAGAGCCTGAGATCTTGGAGCGAGTCTTACGCCACATACGGTCCTGTACATCAGACAGCTTCAGTTAGTATGCAGCATCATTTTCCTTCTATGATTTAAATTGTACAAGCATTTTTATGCAGCTGGTGAATTGCATGACCCTTACGTCCTTCAGATCCTGCCAATGTGAAAATAAACCTCATTCTGCTCCTGCATGGTTCAAATTACTGGTTTCAACAGTAGATTGCTCTGACTACCATGGCTCCCTCTCAAAATATTACACACAACACAAAAATGACATTTTCATAGTAAAACAAAAAGTAAGTGTGAAGATGATGCAGCTGTCCCATTGAGTGGTGGTGACGTACGTTGGTGTGGGTGTAAGCATAACCGTCAGGGTTGGCCAGGAGCAGCATGTAAATGTCCATGGTGTTCAGGAGGGAGGTCAGGGAAGAATCTCTGCCGTAATCAGTGGCAATCTAAGCAAGAACACAGAGCGATGAGTCACAAAAAGAGAAAGCAATCTGTCATATCTTCTGCAGTTTAACTGTCTTTAACTGAGTCTAGAAACAAGAATAACAGATGCATTCATATACAGTGAGTGGCTTTTTGGGAGTAGGTGTAAGTAGCTGTTGATTTCTTGTCAACATACCATTATAAATTGTAATTATTATTAGGGTTGCCATATTTTCATTATCTGTTCATCTGCTGATTATTTTGTCTATAAAATGTGAGAAACTGGCCTGTTCAGATTCCTTGTTTTGTTCAGCAAATGAAACTAAAAAGATATTCAATTTACAGTGAAAATGACAAAGAAAAGATGGAACCAGAGAAAGTTTGGCATTTTTGCTTGAGAAATGACTGAAATGATTAATCAGCTGTCCAAAAAGTTGATTTTCTGTCAGTCAGCTGATCATTTCAGCTGTATTTACCACGTTGCACCCCTCAGACCCTTTTTTCTGATGGTTTCTACCACATACAAATTCAACGTAAACCTTATCCTGCCGACACGTTGTACCTTGTTGGCCGTCCACACTCCAGTAGCCTGAGACACCCATTCCCTGGAGTGGATTCCTGTGTCGATCCAGATGGCAGGACGCTTGTTGCCGCCAGTGCTGAACTAAACACAAAGTAAATGTTAATTAAAATCCAAAATATTTTTAATACAGTGATAAAAAGTGATAAAAGTGTGAAAAATGTCATCTTGTCATCAGTCTTGAAAACTAAATTCCCCTCAGCGGATGTGTGATATACTGATGAAGAGTTAAACTGGTTAAAGGAGTAGCTACTAGTTAATGTGTACTTGCAGTGCTAGATGTATGTAAACTGCTGTGTAAAATCAAATCCACACCTTCATTGTGACTGATGTAGCTTTATAGCTACATCAGACCTGTGGTAACACATTTCTTACAGAGCATAGATGGGAGGTACAAACACATGTGATGCTGTCTTGTATGAGGTGTTGTTATCCTACCTTGAGCACATACATGGGCCTGTTCTCGTAGGATTTCCCAATTTCCTGCTTGGTGACCAGGTTAGGGTGCTGAGCCACCAGGGTGTCCATCCAGCTGTAGATCTGTGAGGGAGAAAGTTTAATGTATATTTGTATCTAAGGCAGGGGTCAACAAAACCATGGGCTAGTTGTTGTTTCTTTCAGCTGTTCACTGTATTTAAGAGCAGCTTATGTTAATATCCACTGACAGAAACGTGCAGCACTGAGGAGAGTCTCAGGCAACTGTCAATCATTTTGTTTGACCAAAGAAACTTTCTTGAGCTTGACTGAAGAATTAGAATAGATACTGAGCCCTGCAGCGTTACAACGCCACAGTAGCTCAACTTGATTTGAAATCACTGAATTTTCACAGTAAAATGTTGAATTTTTAAATTTTTTCTGCTGGACTGGATGGAGCTGAGCGTCAGCCATGTTTTAAGTTTGAAGAGTGTCAACTTTTCTCTATCTATTATTTTGATCTAAGCCACAGCCAAAGCCTCTCTTTGTGAATCTGGTTCCCAGGAGTTAAGTCTTGTCGTGCTTGCTTCGCTTCATGTGTCATTAATCAGTATTTTGGATACCGGACTCAGTTTGATATGAAGCTAAAATGAGTTTTGATGACGTGTTTGTGTTTGTGTGTGAATATCCTACTGTCTCCAGACGATGATAGGCTCCAAAGTTGAAGCTCCTGGTGCTGCGCTCCTTCATCTGGTTCTCTGACATCTCAGCTTTCTCTGCATCGAGAACCTCCTGAATGTGAAATGAAATATATCTAATATTCAGCATTGTAATCAGTTTATTCTCAGAATCAAATGAAAAAACCAAGACGCTATAATTAGGGACGCTGGGACATAAACTGATGAATCCTCTGAACCAGTTTGACAGATAAGTATCAGCGTGTGTGTTAATGAACTGCACTCAGGGAATCACAAACCTGAAGGTTGTCAATCATGACAGTGAAGGGGATGTTGTGGGCATGGAGGTACTCTTTCACAGAGCTCAAACTGGAGCGGGGCACACGGATGTCGACAGGAAGCTCAGTGGAGACTGGGTGCAGCCAGAAGTCCAGCTGGGATCAGACAGACAATGAGGAATCAGACTGGACTCACAACACCAAGAAGTACCAAGTGTACTGAGCAGAATGGTTATTTAAAAAAAAATCTCTTCTCAAATAGATCCGGCCGCTTCATTAACTTCAGTACGTGTGCAAATGGCAAATAAAGTTACATAACCTTGAACATCCTATTGCAATCTTTATCACAGATCTTTCCCACTGAGTCAAAGCTTCAAAATTCCCCACTACGAATCTAAAGTCAACTAAAACAAACATCATCTCAATTTAGAGTCTGTTGCTGTAAAATCTATTGTAGACGTGTATTTATGATACTAACTTCCAAAATCTGCTTTCATTTATGTTTTATAAGACTGAGACATTTCATAAATAGCACAAAACAAGAGGAAAGGTTAATCCCTGGATTGTCTCTGCACTGAAGGGTGAACCGTGCAACATCAGCCAGGCCACTGAGAGCACCCGACTCTCTGACATGAGGATGATTCCGTTAACCTTCAACCCACATGAACTCCCGAGTGGATTATTTCACGCTGAACTTGGTTTCGCCTCCTGCACTTCTCTGAGTTTCATGAGAAAACTGTTTGGCACAAGCAGCTGAGAAAACTTGAGTGTAGGTGTTTGCACTGTATCTGTATGTGTATCTGTGTGTGTGTGTGTGTGTGTGTGTGTGTGTGTGCGTGTGTGTGTGCGTGTGTGCGTGTGTGTGTGTGTGTGTGTACCTCCCACTCCTGTTGGTTTTCCAGAGCCTGCAGGAGTTGGATCTCTTCCTCAGACTGCACATTGACCCTGATGACCTGATCACTGGAAGAAAATCATTTCAGTGTCTGAACATTATTATTTATATTATTTTATATTATTTATATCCTATGTTTTAGGTTGATGCTCTTACTCATGACAGTCTCAGTTAGAGATTGTGATTTAATTCATTGCTCACCAATATAACAAGAAATTAATCGCATGGAACAGATAGTGCTCAGACCCATGACTCCCACTCCACGCTCTGTATTAAGACTATAATCAAGATTTCATCTTTCTCTAAACATAAATGAATAATAAATAAATAATGAGTAATAATCTACCTACAGTATTAATACCAATGCACTTGTTCAACTTGGGTAGTTGTTTTACGTGTTGAACAGAAGGCGTTTAATGGAAGAAACCCCAACAAAAAATAACAGTATCTTCAAATGAAATGGCAGACTGAAATTAATGCCCAAATGAGGCTGATTCTGGGATGATAGTTATTTTATTTATGAGAAAACGTACTGTATAATTCCAGAAACACTCATACTGTGCAGTCACGTTTTCTTGTTAAATTTCTATGGAGCATCTGCAAAGTTTTTACACGTAGCAATTTCTGACTGTTGGAGATGTGGGGTTGTAGATATGTTGAATGGAGTTTCCTTTATCATATCAGTAACACATTAGAATTATAAAAGAAAGAAAAATGCCATCATTAAATCACAAAAACTGTTGGAATTTCAATGTTAAAGTTAAAAGAAAAAGAGTAAAGCCAGAGTAAAAGCACTGTAGCTGTTTCTTCCTGCAGTGTGCACAGATAAACTCACCCAGTGAAAACCCTCGCGGCCTGAGCCGCAGCCACAAGCACAAACACCAACCAGAGGCCTTTCATCTCGCCTGTATGTCCGGAGCGTTCAGGAGCCACGAGTGTGTCAGGCCTCAGTTCCCCCGGTCTCTTAATATCATGAGCAGACAGGTGGACTGTTCCCATGCAGGAGAGTTAATCCACTCTGCTGATAATGACACAGCTCTCCTGTGTGGAAAAAAGTTATTTTGAATGACAAACATGCTGAATAAACTCAGTTTAATCTGCCTGGTGCTCAGCTGCAGATAGTGGCACTTTACCCAGATGTTGTACTGACTAGTCTCAGTATGTGCAGGGCTGTGTGGGGTAAAGGTGACAGACATCTTTTAACTTTAACTTTTACGCAAGATATTCCATGATTTAAACACTTCTAAACCCCGACCAACTGGGTCAGAAATGTCCTAGGCTGGATTTGAGCTCAGCAGTTATAGCGCATGGATAGTGGTGACAGGCTGCATGTCTCTATGAGATGTGAGGAGTTTGATTTTTTTTTTAAAGTGATGATCCATGCACTGACTGAATTCGACAGTTTTTGAAGTAAAACTCATGGATATTTCACAAGAAAGAAGCAAAGATTTGAGCCATAAAAAATAAACATAATTTTCAAAAGCAGTAATATATGTTCTCTTTTTTATGAACCTGTTAAGATTTAACTTGTGACCCCTCAACGATTCAAACCCCTGGGTTGGGAACCAGCACTTCAGGAAAGAGCTTACACAAAATATCTTCCAGGACTTTTAAGGAATATTTACTTGGATGAAACATTTTGTCAGCATGTAATATTTTTTGGAAAGAGTAACTTAACATCTCATGAAAAGCTTGTTTTTGCTGCTCTGCAGTGGTTTAACTAACTCACCTTGCCGCTGTGATGTACAGGTGTGCCACAGGAGCCTGTGACATCACTGTCAGGTGTGATTACAGGTGCAGCAGAGCACACTTCTGACCACACACCTGAAACTTACCAGAGAGGGCATGAACAAGCAGCAGTAACTCCATCCTTCTCACACATTTGACATGTTTCCTCAATAGCAGACAATTCGAGATAAAATAGCAATCAGGAATTAATACATTTAGCAAGATTTAAAGCTGTAAAACAGATTAGCTCAGATCTGATCAGTGTCTTTGTATTTGCAGTTTCCCATACAATGCGCCTCAAAGTATGCTGACACCCAGTTCCACAGCGGAAGACCCTTTACATCCACAAAGCCAGATCCAGACAGAAAGTTTGGTGTGCAAGAACTATACTGGCCTGTACAGAGTCCTGACCTCAAACCCCATCCCTGTCGACCCTTTGGAATGAACCAGACCTTGTGGCTGCCTGGGGGAAAATCCCTGTAATCAGGTTCCAAAATCTGGTTGAAAGCCTGAAACCAGAAGAGTGGAGGCTGTTAGAGCAGCAGGTTAACGACTCAGAATGAGATGATCAACAGTCAGACTGTGACAAAATTAAAGGGAAAACTTAAAAAATAATAGGAGAAACTCATCCACAATCCCCATCCACAGGAGAGGAGAGGTCACTGAATGATTTGATGTGTGTGAAAATGATGAGAATCATATGCTCTGACCTTCACAGTCAGATGATCTCAACCCAACCGAACACCTATGGGAGACTTTGGATTGACGTGTTGAACACTGCTCTCCACCACCATCATTACAACACCAAATGAGGGGATATGTTTAGGAGGAATGGTGTTCATCCCACCAGTATGTGTTCAGACACTTGTCCGTACATGTGAGTGTGATGTTCAGGTGTCCACATATGAGATTCAACAAACGCTTGCTAGTGGACACAGTAACCAGAAGGTGGCAGTGCACTACCACTCTTCCATAACAGGATGCCACACAGCAATAATAAACCCCATTATAACCACAGTGAGTGACATCAGATAATAGAGGCTGGAATTACCCTGAATCTTAAATTATTGATCACCCACTGACGCTTTTTTGTCTGGATCAGTGTCATTATTGGAGCTGCTGAGTACGAGTGTGTGGGGGCTATTTATAAAGCTACACTATATGACTAGAGCTGAAATGACTGGCCAATTTATCGATTGGTCGATCAACAGAAAATTAATCAGCAACTATTTTGATAGTTAATTACTTTTTGGAGTCACTTGTCGAGCAAAAACACCAAGGATTTCCAGGTAACAGCTCCTTAAATAAAAATATTTTGGGGTTTTCTCTGTTTTAGTGAATATTTTTGGGCTTTGGAGAGGTTGGTTGGACAAAACAAGCTGTTTGAAGATGTCAACTTGTGCTCTTGTGATAGGCATTTTTCACTATTTTCTGACTTTTTACAGAAATGCCCCAAAACAACATGTTTAAAATAATCTTAAGCTCGATATTATATGTTCCTTGTAGTGGATTTAAGAAGTAAAATTGCAGGTCAGTGATTTTCGAACAGCATAACTGAGCACCCACTCATCCATACACAGTATACTGCCTGTAGGTGTTAAATGTAGTTTCGTAGCCGCAGTAATGTCCACTGGCAATCTCTGGGAGGTCATAGTTCTTATAATATGTATCTACCCTGCTGCAAACAAGTGAACATTACCCCAGGTCCTGGTACTTGGTGGTAATGTAATAAAAGAGGCAGTGATGAGGACTCAATCTGCAGTCTTCTCCCTGCCACGTCATGGAAACACGATCACATTTTATTACTGTTAGCAGAGGATTTGAAGTTTGTGTTAAGTTATTCATCCCGATACCCTCTGCTTGATATTAGAGTGTGCATCTCACAGCCTCCCTGTTGCCATCAGCTGCTGTGACACCCCGCCAAACCCTCTCTGCCTCTCTCTCTCTCTCCTTAGAATTAATAAAAAGAGGTTTTAACATGTCACTTCCCTTCCTTTTCACTCCCAAACAATCCCATGAGACAAAGTGGGAGAAGGGGGTTTAATAGGCGTGGGAGGATGCAGGGGACGTGGGAGTTGAGCTGGGGCTTTCCGTCTTCCTCAATGTGGAAATTATTTATTGCTATTCCTGCTGTGTGTGTCTAAAAGTTTAATGTCCCCATGAAAAGTGGCTTTACATGCAAATGTGGGTGTAGTGTGTGTGTGTTTTTCCTCCCTCTTTTCTCCCCTGTCATTTGCCTCTAAAAGCTATATGAACAAGGCACCACCGACCAGCTCGTTCCACATGACTTCCACTGCTATACTATAAATAGATCCATTTACATTGCATTTCATGGCTGAGCTCTCTCTCAATATTTCAGAGGCCCAA
This sequence comes from Seriola lalandi dorsalis, assembly GCF_002814215.2. Classification (NCBI taxonomy): domain Eukaryota; kingdom Metazoa; phylum Chordata; class Actinopteri; order Carangiformes; family Carangidae; genus Seriola; species Seriola lalandi. The sequence goes on along the minus strand of NW_019525551.1, from coordinate 4,291,084 downwards.
CAGTAAATTGACCATTAATCATTTATTACTCACTTGTTCATCTCATTTTGCACATAGCATATGTGTAGATATTACACAGCGTTTGCAAAAGGAAAATCCGTTTTTTAGGTTTTTTTTATCTGTATTTTTTGATATTTTCTGTCGACAGAAACTGAAAGCATGAAAGAGAAGAGATGATGTTTGCTGAGGGAGTCTGTAAGCTGCCTTGCTCGCCTGTCACCTGAGCACATCTCGCTCATGTGATTTGCGTCCAGTCTGGTGGTCAGATGACAGAGGCGAGGAGAAGTCGGTCACCTGTGACTTCCTTTTGTGAGGAAATGTCTTTCCTCTGATTGGATTACACTGTGAGATATCAGTCTGTGACATCCAACGTGCTCCTTTAATGAGTTAAGTGTTGTAATTTACTTCCATGTTGTACCAACTTTTCATCTTCCTGCTTCGTCTACAACAGAATAATGTTCGACAGCGGGTGTGAGCAAGACATGATGGGAGTCGAGTGAGAGCGAGGAAGTGACAGTTTCTCTGCTGGTGAAGAAGTCAGAGTCGGTCCTCTGATTTAAAATCTACGGTGACATGTCTCTTGTACTGAATACAAAATATTGATTGAGTCTCTGATTGATTCTGTGAAACTGAAACAAACCATTACTATCACTGAATCATATGTTTAGCCACTTATATAGAATACACCACCAAACTACCATAACAATTAAGATACATGCCAGTGATAGTGTTTAAAGCACTTTTGGACTGAACGGACAGACAGAAAGAATCCAAAACAGCCCCGACATGCCAAGATCTTATCGAGTCATTAGCAAAAGATTTCTTACCTACACATGTAGCAGATACACAGCAACATCTGTGTGTGTTCACCCGATGACTGAATGCAGATATTCACTCTCTTTTTTAGCTCTCATTATGTCGACACACTCCTGAGAAACATATCTGCCTCTGTAGCAGCTGGGTGCTTGTTTGGTTCATTTCTCTGCCATTTGAAACTGGACAGGCAGCGTACAAGCTTGTCCGAGTTTCAGCTCTAAGAAACAGCTGTCTAAGGTTTTATATGTGGGATTGGTGAGACTCTATCCTGTAGTCTTTGTTGGGACAGGAGAAAACTTTAGCTTTGGCTATTTCTTTACATGTTTGACTTTCTTCCACCGCTTGTTTCCAATGTTGTCTGTCTGCTGCTAGGTGATTGGTTGTACATATACAGTTTGCTAATCAGACCTTGTTTGCTGAAGACGAAGAAGAAGAAGTCTGCTGCTGCTGGAAATGGGAATGCTGATATCAGACCCTGTGGGTTGTACAGCCAAAACAATGAAGTAAACGAGGCTACAAACCTGCATAATGACCTGATAATTATTGATGAACTCTTCACATCGCAGTCATCTGATTCATTGTTCATGAAAAAATATAGATCAGTGGAGCTTTAAGTGTCTAAAAGTGGTGCTTTTGATTTAACCTGTTACTAGACACCCACATCTTTGTTCACAAGCCCCAAAAATAATGTACTAAGGTTATGGTTCTTCAGCCATTTTGATCACAGTCATAACACTGGTAAAGGTAACTCTTTAAATGTTACAACCAAAAAGTCAGAATGAGTAGAAGAGATACTGAACCAAAGTTACAGAGGCACAAACATGGCAAATGTACGTTTTTTTGGCAGAAAAAGGGAATATAAGGTCTGTAAGGAAATGACTTTGGAGTCGTAGACACAAGTCTGAACCAATAACGTTGCAATGATATGGGGATCCCAAAATGCTTTGCAGAAGAGACTTTTAAACAAAGTATAATTTGTCAAAGTTCAAGATTGAACCTGTACAGACCAAAATACGCCTAAATTAGTGCTGCCACGGCCAAAGCGTCCGAGGCGTGGGACAGTGTCTTTTAAAAGGTTAAAAGTAGATCATTGAGGAAAATATTAAAATAGCAATTAAAGTAGTCAAAAACATTTATCGTACTTAAAAAAAAACACAAGCCCAATATTTGTACAGATCGACTCTATTAAGTGTATAACACAGAGAATCAGAACTCAAAATGACACCTGTCATTGTGCTGCTTTGTTGGCAGTATTTCCCATTCACATTGACTTTGTTAAAAATATGCATTGAGGCGTTTACAGTGATCTGTTTAAAGGTTATATAAGCTCTGAAACAGCCACGTCGGGAGAAAATCCTCCATGGCGCTGTCACATTTACATTCTCCACTTTTGCCAATCGAGTCTTGATGGAGTCGTACATCTGCGCGACATCACAGATGCAGAGAGTGGACAGGCTCTGCTGGCTTGTTTCTCACTATACGAGGACGAGCAGTGAACGTGAACTGTCCCAAGGCGCGTATTTAAATACTGAGAATCAGCGTTTGCCCTCTTTTATGTCGTTACTCCTGCATACTTTAGATGACATGTCTCCCCAAAGACGCACTCATTACCTTTCCCTCCCTGTCAACCATCCGAGCTAACAACAAGCTGACAAACTGTCCTCTGGGCTGTTTAACCCTGTCAGGATTCCAGCACACATTACACTTGTTTTTGCTAAAAAACTGCCACATTGCTTCATAGAAATCCCTACAACACATCCTGCATCAAAGCCTTTTAAATCTCTCTTATCCTCTTCATCATGACACAGATTTTTCAGTCTTGATTGGATGATGGAATACTTCATTCTCTGTCTGCATCATTGCATCTTAAGATTTGTCTATTACGTAATGGTCTAAAAAAAGACCACAACAGCCCAGGAAGGCCTCAGCTTGTGTAAAAATAGAATGGTAGGCACAAAACGATCTGGTTATATATAGCAACACCCCCCGTCCACTTCTAAGAATAGCAGGAGCGATGTTTCATATTCTTAGGTCTATGCCTTGTACTTGCCAGGACGTTTCTATCCTTGTACTTTCTGAGTGGAGTGGACAGACGCTGCCTTCTGCAGGGTTGGTATAAGTTTGTGTGTCGGCTGCACAAGGTGTGTGTCATCAAAATTTTGCACACCATTCCATATCCCATAACTCATTGCCACCTATTTCACCATGCAGGCAACTTGCAATTGATGAGCTTATAAAGGGGACGGGGGAAATAAAACTGGCAGAAATGGCAGCTCGGAGACGCAGGTAACTCCCCATATAGACGCAAGTGATATTAGATTCATGCTGAGCTTGTTCAAGTCTGCCTTATTGCTTTAGAGTCTTCATGGTCCCTGTTGTGAGAAAAGCCAGGACCTGCGATTCCCTCAGGTGCATATTAAGAAGTTAATTTCTGTCAGATAAAATGAAACTGTAAAAAGAAAATAATTGATCTGTTTTATGACGAACTACATTTTGTCCAGAGAGAGAGAGAGAGAGAGAGAGAGAGAGCGAGAGCGAGCGAGCGAGCTGCGTGGAGCTGCGGTTGTCGTTGTGTCAATTGGTGCTATTCTTCCTTTTGTGAGGTTGTTGGTGTGTTCCCCAATGCTCTGCTGCCGGATTTTTCATTGTAGTTGTCTCGAATTGTGAATGAAACTCCTCCTTATTTATTGCTGGAACCTGGTTTCCTGTTTCGTTTTTGTTTTGCCCATTTTTTTTATTTTTCATGGTTACTTCCCTTTACCCCTAGACTATTTCTGGGAACGTAACAATTTGGGGGTGTGTCCGGGAGCTAGCCAGAACAAAGATATCAGATTTAGGGTTTTGTTTTCCGGTGACAACTGTGCTGAGTGTTGGTGAGTGTTGGTGAGTGTGTGAGTGTGTCTTGTTTACCTTGTTTGTTGGTGGCACTGCTGAGTTCAGCCTTTCAAGTCGCCTCGAGCCCGGCACATTCCAGAAAACAGGTAGGTGAAGTTTTTGTTAGGCAATAACTGTGCAAGTTTGTGGCAGCAAGGCTGCAAGTGAAATCTGTGTGTGCACTTCAACATCGGCCTTATTAACTCGTCTCTGTAGAGTTGGGATAGGTGGTTGCCGTGGTCTCTGCTTTTGTGTTGCTTTAGCATAGCTAGCCTGCCGCAGTAGCAGTCAGGCTACTAGAGTGGTGAGAATGAACCAAAACAACTAGTTTAAAGTCGCTGTAAAGCCTCATTAAGCTGAGGGGATTTGCAGAGTCGGGTGAGTACATCCACATTAAGCCAGCTAAGTTTGTTAGTGCATCTTTTTCTTTTTCTCCCTATAGCTACATCCAGGTTAAAACAGTGTTTCTCCACCCAAGTGAGTAAATGTTCAAATGGCAGCTTGGTGTATCAGTACGTACTGGGTAAACACCTTTCTTCATCAGCGTTTTTAGCATTAACCTGGATTTATGTTAATTTTGTCAGATGATGTCACAATCATCAAATAATGATATGGTCAGCTGGGCTGATGCAATTTAGTTGTTTACCAACTGAGAAGAGATTTTGCCATTTTCCTGTTGGAGCAGTAGTAGGCTGTAGTAATAATGACTGGAGCAAAGCAGGAAGTGACTTGACAGTGTCCTCCAGCGGTTGATGGATGTGTTGACAAAACACTGGACTTTGACATGGGAGACGGCTGTCAGTTTCCTGTGTCAAACAGACAGTAAACATAGTTTCTTTTATGGTCATGATCGTTCCGCAGCCTGTTATTGTAACCAAGATAACAAACATCATATAACCTTAACAAGGTACTGATTTTAACCCAAACCATGATCTTTCCCTAAACCTAACCAGGTTGTTATTGTGCCTGAACCTAACCAAACCATATCATTGTTACAAAATAAAAGGGTTAGTGGTTTATATTTCAACAGTGATTGTTAACATTGTCCTGCTGCTGGAATGCCACTACTTCAGGAAACACAAAAGCAGCATTTTAAAAGTTCAATGTTTAGACATGACTTAAATGATCAATCTAAATTGTTGGTGTTTCATTTCCTGCCACTGGATATTTTTTAATATTAAAGTCTTTTATTCAGCAGCTGTTGGTTTCACTCACTATTTATTATTGTTGTTTTTACTTGGGTTTTTAGCTGTTGTATTTCTATTCTTATAAAAGGTACTACACAAACAAAGGTTAATATCATTAGTCACAATATATTTCCAGCATCCCTTCCAGCAAAATACTACAGATGTTTACTTTCTGCAGCATATTGATTTCATTAATTGTGATTATGTTATATTACATTAACCTACCATACTTCTGTTGAGTGTATGTTGGGCTCACAGCGCCAATCAAAGGTTCTTATTATAGCTTTGAAGTGGGAGGTGACCATAATAACATAATAACTCAACATGAAGTTAAAAGTCATATGCAGATAAACATGCAGAGCAGATAGCAATGAGCGCTCATTAAAATCGTGGACAGGACTGGAACGAGGAAGAGATAAAAGTCTACTGGCTGTAATTAGCACACTGTCACTTGTTACAAAGCAGCCCACGCTCTTAGCATGTCAGATCACTTCCCGACAGCATCGACCGATTGTTGTGCTGCTATTCCGCAGAGCAGGAGGCAAACAATTCATATCCGTCAAGGCCAGGGGTCTCTAACCATCGGACGTTTTCAGTGGATCTGTCACGGGACATTTGAGTGAAAGCGTGTAACAACTGTGCCAGATAATAAAGCAGAAAAGCCTCACATTTAATAGAGCAACACTGGACTGTGTATTTATAAAGACAGGCGGCTACTACACACACGCAACATTGCCTCTGCGTCTCTTACTGCGTGGTCAGCTCAGCAAACCACTGAAAAAACAATGTACAGCACACAAAACAGAAGATTCATGTGATGCTTTTGTGCACAAAACCCTGTTTTTTATATGGATTATGAATCTGGTCTGATTTGCTGCATCATGAAGCAGATGGTACCATGATGTTCTGTTATTTTTGTGCTTGAAAAGCCATCTACTTGCTTTTTTGTCTCTCCACACGGTACTAAATAATAAAGCAGAGATTCCATAAAATGTGATCGTACAAAGAATGTCAGTGTCATATAATGTAGAAAGTAAAAGGGCTTTGTGGAATCCTTCAACCGTGAACTCCAGATGGCTCAGTGTGAGGGAGAGAAACCCCTCAGTATTTGACAGTAATTTCTCCAACGTCTGACTGCTGCTGTTGCCACGTGAAAACTTCATAAACCCAATAAACCCCTTTTAAAACCCTGCAGGCAGACCCCC
>NW_019525551.1:4253061-4284982 GCF_002814215.2 Seriola lalandi dorsalis | reverse complement strand
CCCCCCCCCCCCCCCGAGTCTCATTACAGGCCTGTTTATATTAGTTCCTGAAACACTGAGACAAAGTTTTCACCAACAGTCAATAAATACTTAAAACTGAAGCATGTTTACTTCTCTTCAGTTGTTTTCAGCCGTCAGAGGAAATTAAATGATATTTCACCTATCAGAGTTCTTTTACCTGCCTCTTTCTCAAATCAGCCTAAATACACTAACTAGTGAAATACACAACTGGGATAATACACAAAGATTCAGGATTCCACTTTAGGATCCTTTGCAGGACGCAGTTTGTGAAAGTATGCTCTTCAGAAAACCTGAAATCCATATTCAAATGATTGTGTTTTTGGGGCGTTGCAATGGTTTTGCACTGATGTATGTGGAAAGTTCAAATTTGCTGACTACAATCTGCTCTGACCTTTCAGAGTGCAATGGCTGAATGGTACTGCAATCAAACTAATAAGTTGTGTTTCTGAATGAAACTGTAGAATAACAAAAAATCATCATATTGAGACTAAACTAGAGATATTTGTTGGGTGAAGTATCAAGCTTTAGATTCAGTTACAAGTCTGAGACTAACCACAGTCTGAGTCTGTGTCGTGGTCCAACTACTGACAACAACATTCACATGGTAACCTGATAAACAGAAGATTTCAGGGGAGATTATAAAACTTACAAGTAGTTAGACTCTAACATTAATGTTTTGGAAATTGCTATTTACCCATAAGTTAGCTCCACGAGAATCCTGTGTAGAACAAAGCAGAACGTTCAGAGCAGGAACCGTTTCTCTTTCCATTGTGATGCAAATGTTCATGTTGCACGGAGGCAGTTCCTGTTTAGTTCACTCACATGTTTCAAAATTCATCAGCACAAAGTTCCTCCAAAACAACAAAGTGGTAAAAACCAGTGGTAAACTGGGCTAAAAGCAAAAAAAGCTAACATCTGTCTGTCAATTGCGCAACATTTCAACCTGCAACATCTTCACCAGGCACACATCTACGGTGGCTGACCAGGGGCGAATGAGCTGCAAAAAACGATGCAGATTCAAAAACACATGAAAATACACAACATAAACAACAACCGGAACATGCTGCAGGAAGCCAAAACAAAGACATTAACAGCGAACATGCTGCAAATACAGAAACGCTGCAACAACAAAAACACACAAACCCCCAAAACAGATGCAACAGAAAAAATGTTCAGACAACGCAACGGAAATGCTGCAGGCCTCTAGGGGGAGCGCTAAGTGGAAACCCTTGATCATAAGCTCGAGCTTCAACCCGAGATACTCAGTGAAACCAGAACCGACAGAGAGAGCGGTGTTCTCGAGAGTCAGTTGCTGAGACAGAGACAGGTCTTGAATAAAGTTAATTTTTTTCCTGATCCGTCTGAAAAATGCAGTTTTGATGTCAGACTGTTCTGTGGCTTTAGAAAAATGGATTCAATATTTATTTCGGTGAGTGTGGGGGCGAAAGAATCTGTCATAATCTGTGAGCACGTTCGCTTACACACAGGTACGGGAAATAATTGAAAGTGAACCGTCTCTTTTCTCAGCTGTCTCTGGTCTGGCCTCTCAGGTTGAAGCCCAAGCTGATGATCAAGGTGTTCCACTGAGCGCTTCCCCTAGAGGCCTGCAGCTAATCTGCTCTGCTGTCTGAACATGCAGCGCTTTTTTCTGTTGCATTTGTTTTGGGGGTTTCTGTATTTGCAGCGTGTTTGCTGTTAATGTCTTTGTTTTTTCATTTGCAGCACGCTCCCTTTGTTGTTTTTTGTTCGGTATTTTATGTGTTTTTGAATCTGCATCGTTTATGAATTTGCAGCTTGTTTCTCCTATTGGAAGTGTCGGCCACCGCACACATCACAAAACATGTTTACCCGATGAAGACGTTGCAGGTCAAAAATGAAAACTCGGAAAGTTCAGTGTGCGGACTACCTCTCCTTTTCCTTTGATGCTGTTTTTTTCTGCACCTGTGTTCTGGGCTTGCCTCAGCACACTCCTCCTGTTTTTACCTTCCCTTGAAGTGTTTTAATTCTCTTAAAATGACTCTGAACTGGTTTTTATGCCTCTGATTCTTTTAATTGTTCTATCTGTTCTCATTGAAATGTATTGATTTTAATGGATTTCAGCCATTGTTAAGCACTTTGTAAGTACGTTTTTTAAAAGTGCTCTATAAATAAAGAATATTATTATTATTATTATTATTATTATTCACCTTTTTTGCTTTAAACTGTAAATGACGATGATGCATGAGTTTAACTCTGGTAAGCAATGCATCACTACTATACTACTATATACTGCTATAATTGCCATTATGTTCACTGTAATCACTCAGTGATGAACCAACAGTGAAGTTTGTGGCTTGCTTCCATTATTTATCCTGCAGTGTATTTTCCATTGGTCTAGATCACTGTATTTGTGTCAGTGACTGATGACCTCCTGTTCGCGTGACATTTCTTGAGTGTTGATGAAGACCAAGCTGATGTTCGGCTGGTGATACCCTCTATTATAATTATGGTTAACAAAAAACAATGACGAAACAATCCTAGTATTCAAAGCCTGATGTATCTTATTCCTCTGTGCCATGGAGCTTCACTGTTGACCAAAAACTGTTGCACTGGGTGACATGTTGCTTGATTACCATGAACACACACACTGTTATTTATTTTGACTCATTCCCCACATACACTATCCTGCTGCCGGAGTTACTCACCACAGCACCAAATGTTTGTTAATCCACTGCTGAAAATAGTCCCCAGTAAATGGTTTTCTGCTGTTTGAGAAACATTTAATAAAAACTACAGCTGCTTCAGGTTATTATTACTGCGCTGTTTAAAAAAAACAAAAGAAACTTTACATTAGTTTCTATTCGACCTGTTTTTCAGCCGGAGCAGTAGGAACAGATGGGCTGGTGGGTGAGTGTCACAGTCAGGGCAGGGGAAAGTAACGAGAGACATTTGTTTTCTTCATGGCATTTGTTTGCAGTAAGTAAAAGGCAGAATGATGTCGGCCTTATTTTCTAAACAATTGACTGCTTTGTGAGCGTAGATTCTGTCATCAAAATTCAGGCGAAAGGAGGCTGCGTTTCTCAGCCAGTCTTTGGAACGGTAGCGCCTGTCACCCTGTTATAACAACGCAGATCTTGAGATGCACGCTTTAAAGGTGTAATGGCGTGAAGCACATCTATTCCAGTGTCCTGGCTGATTTAAGACATTTTACTGGCATCGTCAACCAGGACAGGTGCCTGTCAACACGGACAGCTTCTCCAAGAGAAAAATGCCGTCTTGCCGTGTTGCAGTAGCCCACAGATCAACGTATTAATGACGTTTTAATCAACACTATGGATATTTTTATAGAAAGCTATAATAATACTTTTTCATGCACGGCACCCATTGAATGAAGAAACCCCCAAATGAGTTTAACTCTTTTTTGAGCATCGAATAAAGAACAAGAACAGTTTGATATGAATATTTATTTAAAGACTTCAATTCTTACAGAAATAGTTGTTTGAAATCAATCTTTTGTGGCTTCCATTTTTCCAATTGGAACAGTAAAACCTGTGCTGTCTTGTAATATCACTAACCCCAAGAACTGAATATATGTATCAATGGACAACTTTCATTTTCAATTGGTCTTTTAGTGTAATTACAAGTATCATGCAAAAGCCATGAATCACTCTTTTGAGATTCAAAATGAGGGTTGATGAAAAAATAACAACTGGGTTAATGATATGGGTTTTGATAAAAAAATATGACTGTAAACATGGCTGTAAGAGGCTGGACGACGTTGTTCTCAGCTGAAAGATTCTGTCTCTTTGCTGAGAGCGAGACAGCCCAGTTTCTTTCTGTTCAGATCATCCTCCCTCTTATTCACATCACTTCAACCACTGGGTCTGAGACAACAATGCTGAGATGAGTCTGACAGAGGAGTGGCTGTGCATCGATGCACCAAAAAAAAAAAACCCCCAAAGAAAAACAAAACAGAATCAGTCTTCAAAAGAAACATCTGAAGGCATTGCACAATTCCAAGATTGATCAGTGAGATTTTTAAGGCAAAAAAGTTTTCTAAAATACTCTGAAATAACTCGCAAAGATGTCATATTACAATTTTTTTTAAAAGCCACTGGTGCATCTCTGTTAGAAAAGACCTAGACATGCACACTCAATGCATGCTATTAAAAAACATTGGGATAAAACAGGAGATTCATCACGAGCATTCAATTAAACCACTTTGTTAATATTATAAGGTACAGTAAACAACTTCCATGTTATACGTGTGAAGATTACATGGGCGTTCATATGGCCTGGCATGCTGACATGGCGCCGCCTTGGCAGAGTGACATGGGTGCAACGATGAGTGGTGGGAGGCAGCGAGGTGTAAGCCGACGTCATTAAAGCTTGTTTGTCCAGCAGTAGCGCAGGGTTTTTTTTTTGTTGTTTTTTCTTTTCCCCTTGTCTCCTATACAATAAATGCTTATGATTGTTACTCCTACACTGACTCAGCCTCAGAGGAACAGTGATTTCACACATCACAGCCACATGTGACAAACCCAATGGTATATGTGAATCCTTCCACCTCCACTGGGTTTCTATACAAACAGCTTCTTCTTCCTGAGGGCAATTCCATGCACGCCAAAGATGAGATGCTTTCAGACCTACTGTGTATTCCACAGTGTAATATGATAGTCATGTAGTAAGATGTAGCTTTGCAGTCATCCGGAAAGACTTTCTCAACCCCTCATAGTGTGTCTTGATATTAAGACAGGGTTGTTGGCTGAAATATTTGTAACTGTTTAAAATGATTTAAAATAGCATCTGTCATCACATGTTGAAGCTGTGAGCCTGTGGCTATTGTAACAGCGATACTGGGCATTCAAAGATTTTGGACGGTGGTGTCTTTTTGTCCTGCCTTTCGATAGCAAAGAATATAAGCAAAAGTGTAGAAAAGTTGTAAATGGTGGGTTTATCGGCGCTGCGATCATTAGCAAGTCCAACTAACTAGTTTACAACCTACAGTTGTAAGGCTATTTGTAAGGTTTCTCTGCTGCCACATGAGGTTTCTTGCTGGGCGCAGGTGGCGGTGATGACAAGCGATTCAGCCATCGATGCGTTTACAAGACAACAGGTTATAATAAACCATCTGAGCAGCGCTATGTCTTCAGGGAAGGTTGGAGGCTACAGAGAGTCGCTATCGAAAGTGAGGAGACGGGCCGGCGCTAGCTGGTTAGCATGCTAACTTCAGTAGAAGGCAAGACGTGATAGAGACAAGAGTTAACTCTGGCGTTGCTTTCCACCTCTGCTGACAGCTGTTGGTGAGTGAATGGATGAAGTTTGATGCTGAACTCACAATGTTTCTTCTGGACTGGTAAGTAAACAACTGCTAATGCTAATGTTAGCTATGTAAGGATAGCAAAACTTACAAATAGCTCCTTCATTACTTCCATGACGAAGGAGAGCATTATTAACAAACAATAGTTTATGGAGTTACAAGAAGAAAAGAAAAGAAAACAGACCATGTCTGTAATCTGGCCCAGGTATATTATGATTGTCTATCACTATGTGTTTTTTGATGAACATCTAGATCCAATTGCCAATAAAAATTTTCAAAAGATTCTCTATGATCAAACAAATTACAAATTTAGACACCTTGGCAGAGGGGTCTTTCCTTTCCCTACATGTATATTATCCAAGTTTCAAGTGCGTCCAAACAGCTTGGCATCTGGGACATAAAATGTGGTCACAGGACACAAAACGTTGAGAAACCCTGATTTTACTGATGTGAATATAAATACCAAGTCACTTTATCTCTGAAACCACTGTTTCTCTGAGAAAACAAGCAAGAAAACCCTTAATCTTCACTCAACCCTCACCTTGTTATGTAAGTGTCATGCATGTTTCATATACAAATACATGTACTGGATGTACAGTATATACGAGAGTGTGGGTGTGAGATGAAGTTGACATCTTGTTGTGATAAATAAATGAAAGGCCCTGCCTTGTGTTTCAGGAGGAGAGTCACAGAGTCCTGGCAGTTTGCTGCAAGTCAGCTCTCCAGAAAACAGATTACAGTTTATACAGAATATATATTTACACAAACATATAAAAAGACTGTTCCTGCCTGATCTGGTCTGATTTGGTTCAGTCTGGTGTTGCTCCAGTCTGACACCAGACTTGAGACCAGTGCTACATTGTGCAATTCGTCATCCCCGCCATGACACAACAATACAGAAGAGTACAAAATCTATCAGACCCACGTTGAGGGACCCTATTCAGTCAAATTGAATAACCAGCTTTTCTGGGATGAGTCTCAGCCAACAAAGACATGCTACACTTAACAATATGTCGAATTTGGCAGACAAATGTTGCTACTGAGTCAACTTGATCACCAGGTCTACCTTTAAACATCTTGCACACATGAAAGATACATTGTTATCTGACCATTCACTCATAAAAAAATACAGGCCTGTCGTTCATGATTTAAATATGAATAACTTATGTATAAACATGAATAAGGCCTGTTAGTCATGATTTAAATATGATTACAGGCCTCAGTATAAAATGTAATACTAACATCAGCAGTAAAGAAGCAGCATTACACATACAGTATACTGACCATTACTCAAAAAAGGCAAAATTTTGTACAGCATATAAATGTCTAAGAAAATGTTTCACAAGCAGTTTTTAAGTAGACATTTGAATTAAGCAAGTATCTGATGATTCTGAGGCGTGCGTTTAGAAAAATGTTGTAAACTGTCTTTAACATCGATTCCTTGACTGAATAGGGCCCGAAAAAAGTTCTGATGAGCGCTACGGTTTGTATTACACAGATACAGAGTAAAATGTACAAACACTGTTCCTCACACACTGACATGAGTTGAAATGGGGTAGTGGTAATGGCTGTAGCCTGATAGGAAATGAATTGTGCTTTGCTTTAAGTCACATTAAACTTTTTCATGTACACATTGCTGGGCAAAACTGCAGGGTTGCATTTGAGTTTCACCCTGTAACGCGGCTAAAAGTGACAGTGCAGTTACCTGTTTTGGATTTGGGTGTTTTCCTATTTTTAAAGGAAAACTCCACTGGAAACTGAAAACTGAGGCTTTAAAGATCGAACCCTCAGAAGAAAAGCTCTGAAAACTGTGTAGCTTGCTCCTCTGCAGAGGGCAGCAGCTGTGGTCAGCTTGGATCCAGACCAGTTACAACAATTTTAATTCAAATGTAATAAGTTTTGAAGCTTTGTGTTCAGGTAGGACCTCATTGCAGTGACAAGTTGTTTGCGAATGTTGGTTTTCAGTGCCATTAAATTTAGTCATGCCACAAGCCAAATTAACAACCAGCTGCTTTGAATAAAACATGCACGTGTTCCATTTTATGATTTCTTTGGGACGTCCCTGTTTTTAATCCCACTATGAGACAAAGTTTCAATTCTTGCTCGCAAGCGTTCTGTCTTCTGCTGCTTCACTGATCTTGCTGCTGTTTTCGCACTTTAACTCAGCAGAAACAGCTGAGACACAGACCCTCACGCGCTGTCTCCAAGCACTTGTTTTAATAAACCTTGTTCATAAATGAGGATACAAGGATATTTTTCCATTTTAATATTGCATGATTGATAACTGCTTCATCACCCACTTACAAAACTCTGTTGAGCTGTCAATGAGCACAACACTTAGAGAATTTGAATTGAATTGCAACAAAAAGAGCCAATGTGGAAACAGGGAGATTTCCACTGGAGTCTATTGTAACTGTTGTGAATGAAGAACAGCTGCTGCCATCCTCGTTCTAAGCTACTGAACTACAAAGAATTCAGAGCCACCTTCCAAACCCTCAGGTGCTGCGTGTTTGATACTGACAACACAGGTTTTCTGTAGAGTTTTCCCTTAAGGAGATGATAAGCTACATGCTACTAAACCTTTCTGATTTTTACAGGCATCAACTTTTAGTTACAATGTTTGACAACATGAAACTAAAACCTGTCCTCACAGTCATTAATATGATCCATATGGGTGGTTGTTAAAAGAAAAGCATGTGTCCATCTGTGTGTTGGTGAACTGATTTCTGTGCATTTATTAACAGTGTGTTGCCACCACAAAGGTGTGAGTCCCCTGATCTGATAGCAACCAAAGTGCTGTAATTCTCAGCCCACAGTTTGGCAAATATTTAGTGTAACTTTAGTGAGAAAGGTAAAAATGTGAACTCCACAGACTTATCAAAAATCACTGACACACCAACACTTTGTTATTTAATCAACATTTTTTTTTTTTTTGGCAATACTAAACAAAGTGAGAGGTAGAGAGACGTAAAACAAAAGAAAAATGCTTCTAAAGCACAATGTTATTCCATGAAAAGAGACTTTAAAATGTAACACACAGTCAGGTTCGGTAGTGAGATGTGTGTTTTTGACACCTGGGCTTGGAGATCCACATTTCCAGAGCCCATGGACGAAACTGTACCTGTTAATGTTATCTGACAAAAGAGTAAGGCTGGTTCAAGTCCCTGCTGCATTTGATTTAACCAGACTCCCAGGAAGCACAGCTTCCTTTTGAGTCAAGGCAGGTGGACGGAGCAGAAGGTAGGAGCGTGGGAAGATTTCAGGCGGATGATGGGTTTGTTCTTAATGAAACATGGCAGTGGTGGCGGCGGTGAAGTGGTGGTGGGGGGGGTTTGTGTAGGAGGGACAAAGCCCTGAGTGCAGGACAACAGTGCATGCTTCTCTTAAACTAGCACATGCTCCATTTATTTAAAAAAAACACACTCTGTAATGAAGAATGTGGCACCAAGGCCTAAATGTTTTTGTACAAATCCACAACCTCCAGTTTCTGCAGCTGAAAAATAGGAATCTGAAAGGTTTTCACATTAGTCGGTATAAATTCCCTTCTGAAAAAATTTCTCCCCTCCAGTCCTCAAGTTTGTAAACATGTATATATCAGAGAAAGACATGATTTTGTGAACGACAGAGGAAGTGGAAATAGAAATCACAAACAGAAACATGAACAGTGTTTCGAAAAAGGGCCTCCACAGTTTGGAACCCTTTCAGCTGCGACTGGTCAGTTTCTGTCCTGTTCACTCTTTCTGGTGCAGTTAGGTGATCTCTGACCCCCCATCACAACCCATCAAAAGCCCCACCTTTGTCCAGTAAGGGAAAAGTCCCTTCTTCTAAAAAGCGGAAGCTTCCCACTCGGGCTTATCCGCGTCACCGATCACGGCCAAACGTTCCCGTAAGTGCAACATGAGAGAGCAGGCGAGGTTTGCCATGAGCTCAAAGCCTCCAGTGAAGAGCAGGAAGAATAAGAGGCAGAGAAGAAGAGAGTAAAGGCCAGAAGGGTTGGCTGGCCGGCGTTGGAGCGAGGGCCTCTGCCTTTAAATTCGGCTTACCCGTCTGGCGAGAAGGGGGTGGATGGCTGGTGGTGGGCAGGGGGTGTAAGGAGGTGGCAAGGGCCCAGGTTTGATGCCTCTGGTCCTCATGAAGGACAGGAACTGGTCGGGGATTTCAGCAAGCACTTCTTTAGCCAGACGAGCCATGCTGAGGATGTGGTTTCCTCGCCGGTCGATGTAGTCTCTGAAAGGAACAAACTGAGGAGAGGAAAGGAAACAAGGTTAGGAGGAGAGCAGACGAGAGGAAACAAGAAGAAGAGAGGAAAGAAGAAGAGGAGCGGAAACAAGGGGAAAGGAGATGAAACAAGGAAAGGTGAGAAGAGGAAACAATGAGAAAAGAGGAAACGGATAGAAGAGTGGATGAAACAAGGAGAAGTAAGAAAACGAGGAGAAGAGGTGAGAGAAAACAAAAAGACAAGGAAAGAAAAGGAAACAAGGAGAGAAGTAGAGTGGAAGAGAGGAAACAAGGTGAGAAGAGCAGAGGAGAGTAGAGGAAACAGGAGTAGAGAAGCAGAAGAGAGGAAACGAGAGGAGAGGGAACAAGGAAAGGAAAGGAAAAAAGAGGAAACAAGGAGGGAAAAACGGATTAAAGAAGATAAAGTTAAAAATAAAATATAGAACAGAATGAAAAGGACAGAAAAAGGTGGATATAGCTCAGAGAAGCGATGCAGCAGGAAGGAGACAGAAAAATGGCAGAGTGAGAACAAGAGCACAGCAGAGGGTCAAGCACCATGACCTTTTCCCATTAATCATAAATCCTACATTTCTCCTGAGACATTCTGCTGAGTGAAAAGCCTCACAGCCACTCAGCCATGTCTTTGGGAATATTCTGTACCTGAACAATGTCCCTCTCTGCGTATCGTCCTTGGGATGAGATCCTCTCCTCGTCTCCGTCCAGCTCGATCATTTCTGAGGAGGGAAGCACATCCGTCAAGAGACTCGGACTGCCGTGTCAAAACTATGGCGAGCAAACACGACACGCAGTTTGTGCGTTTTAATCTGCTGCAGCCATTAGCATGCCACTGGGTTACATTGCTTTGGAGTGTTGACAATGCCAAACGTGGCAGGAGTACACAGAATCTGTGTCCCTGAATGTGAAGCCATCGGGCTCTGAGTTGCACACAGGGGAAAACAGGGGAAACATGCTAGAATATGTGAGCAGAGCCAGTGATGTGCACCATAGGGACATCATGCAACCATGCACACTGACTTCACAGCCGTGATAATTGTTTAATCCTGTTGACTTTGCGGGCAAATTGCTCATCACGAGTGAGCTTGTTTTTACGGAGGACGGTTCTGTGAATGGTAAACATGAGTGTTAACGACACAGTAGAGAGGTGGGGGATGTGGCCCTCGTCCATTTAAAAAAAAAAAAGAAAAGAAAAGAAATCCACTTAACCTCGGATTCAGAGGAGATGGGGAAGAAAAATTAAGGGGAGGGAGAATGGAGGACAGAAGAAAAGGAGGTCTGCACAAGGAAGGGCTGAACCAGGGCTGGGAGGCGAGATAGGAAGTAGAAAGAAGGCGAAGGATTACTGCATGCAAACACACACACACACACACACACACACACACACACACACACACATACACACACACATACACACAGACGCACGCACGCACGCACATGCTCTTCACCCTGCTTACCATCAAATTCTGCTGGTCCAACCCCAACTATTATAATTGACATGGGCAGAGATGCGGCCTGTAAAGGGTGGAAAGAGACAGAGCGGCGCATCAAAGGTGGAGAAGAAGCAACGTTCATTCTTTTCAAAATTTGCTATCTTAAACGCTGCAGGCTGTCAGTGAAATACCCCCGCAAATTACTAACTGTAAGTTAACACTCCATAGAGAGCAATCTCAATAGAAAAATTCTCTGCTATTGTTAAGACAGACGGGCTCGTCCACTTCCATCTGCCCTCTGCAGCCCGTCTCATAAAGCCTCTCGTCCAGCCCGTTCTGGAGGTTCTAATTTCATGCATCTACAACTTTGTCTAAATCTCCCAAAGCTTGACAGTTTAAAAATGACTCCCATTTACATCTTCGTCTGCCCTAAGCTGCAGCTGAACTGCTGCCCTGCATTGCAATATTCTTTATTAAATCTTAGCCGAGTGGGACAACAAAGTACAGTTCGAGTGATGAATGATGAATGAAGGTTTTTCAGTGTTTCATAACTTTAGATGGATGCCCAAACGGCCTGGAATATGAGGGGCAGGGATCCTCCGTGGGCTAGTAAATAATTACTCTCAAATCTTACTTTACAATAACATTACATCACATGGAGGCGCAGGAAGGGAAGGGGAGGGGAGGGGAGGGAAGGGGAGGGTGGTGAGGTGAGGCGATGCAGAGCAGCGAGTGCAGGCGACTGAGGCTCCAAATATGTGAGCTCACCCAAAATCCTTACACACATGAACTCTGATCACTCTAATTACAAAGCAGAGTTATTAGAGCTGAACATAGCAGGATTGGGGGACGCATGGGGAGGTGGAGTGGCCGACCAGGCCGTACCCTCTCTTCCCTTACTCTCCTCATTAGTGAAGATGAGAGAAAAAAGAGAAAGACAGCAGAGGGACTGCTTTTCATATTCTCTCTTTCATTATAGTTTGTTTGTGAGTTTATTAGGATCTCCATTAAAGGCTTAATCATTGCTGGGCCTCCAGGGTCCTCGCATGTTTTACAGCCTATTAACTGAATGAATACAAGCATATAATCCATGGACTGCTGCTGTCCATAATACTGTAAATTCCACTGTACATTTACTGGTTCGGATGTTTTTGAAAAGGCTTTGGCAACATAAAGTCTTCCTTCTTAAACATAAAGCTCAAACAATAAATAATGTGGTATGGTACTGTACATTGACTATAGACTCCTTGGTCTGCGCCATGTCTGTGATCACGCCGTCGGAGATGATGAGGAGGATGAAGTACTGTGATCCGTCTGTCACCGCTGACGCATACCTGGCACAGGAAGAGACAGGAGGTCAGAGGACAAATGAGCAGAAATAAAACACAGACACGGAGGTGGGAAGCCTGCACTTCTCCAACACAGACACACATTTGATTTTAACATATTATCAGTATTAAAAGACATCGTTTAGTTTTTTTCTATTCAGCTGAAAACTTACTGTTTCTAAGGAGACGCCACTGGCCAGTCTGTCATAGCGACAACTTTGTGAGACTTTTCATGTTTTGAACAGTTAGCCCTGGTTAGAAAATGAAATCTCTCGACATCTGCTGCAACAGTTTTGACCCTTCCCCCATCTGTCTCACTGAAGTCCACCAACTTTATGGAAGTACGACATTAACTCGCTGAAGTGGTGGGCTTTAATGTACCTCTGTCTCAAATCCCATTCATCGCTTCAGCAATTTCCCTATTACATAATATCACGTTAGGCTATTTCCCCCCAGAGATCAATACAATTCTTATTTTATTGAAGACAAATGGTCCAGTTACAGTGTGTGCGTCATTCCTCGTCCAAAATAACGTACGTTATGTAAAATGTAAATGTAAAATTAGCATTTTTATAGTTCTTGGCTGTGCAAATTATTCTGAAAGATCTTTGGTATTTAAAGCACAAAGTAAATAGTGATGTGACAGCATTTCACTGTCTTAAATCACAGTGTTGTTTTCATTGAAGATGTATTTCAAAACTGTCTACTCTCACCCAATATCTATTAAAAGATGTTTTTTAAACCTTTATTTTACCAGGACTTCTCCTGAGATACATTATGCTGCTTACAAGAGAGAAGATTACCATGGAAACACAAACAATTTAATATCATACAGAGCATACAAAAGCACAATAAATCTCATGAAGGATATCTTGATACAGTGTGCAGGTATTACACGAGGAAGGAGGAAGAAATGTATTATTGGTAGTAGTATATTTTGTGCTTTAAAAAGACACCTTGGATTTCTTTTTTTAGCTTTAAACTCAGAGCAGTTTATGTTAAATAAACCAGGGTCAAATGTTTGAAGTGATGTCGCAGGACAATGTCATTTGCAACGACAGTCAGACAATTAGAAACCTGACGTGACTTGGTGTCACTTTTTATCTTTTAGCAACGTCTTCCTGGGTTTCAGTCAGGTGCTCCACAGACATTAGTGAGCGTTGTACAATGCAGCTATTCTCAGGCTGAGTGGGCGGACGGCACTAGCAGGGAGAGATGGGATTTGAAAGCCAATGATGAAAGGTGGGAAAAGGGCTTGTTACAGTCGGTCTTTAGGATCATGAGACAAGGTCTGGCAATAGAGGAAGTCAGAAAACGCTGCACTACAGAACAGCTCCTAAACTTTTATCAGTGGTTACCCAATGTCAATTGGGTAAGTGCTGCTGACAGTTTCTGGAAGTAGCTACTGGAAGTGTATATTATTTGTTTTAAATATTTAAACAGTGGGAGAGCAGCTTCTTGCATTTATAATGTGTTGCCCTAATAAAAAATTAACTGCACTTGAGGGCCCATATGTCTCACGTTAATCAGGTTTAGCTCTTTTGAATACTAGAGTACAGATTTTCTACTTGTGTCCATAAGGGATTCATTGACTTTATTTGAGGAATGGTGGGAGGTGTGACATTAACTGGTATTCACAGCAATGTTTCTTCAACTGTGCATGGTGATTTTCTGTTTCTTTGATTTCCTTAGTGCTTTCTAACACACCTCTATCCATCAGTCATCACACAGACTGGTCATCTTCCATAAGTAAGTGTTGATTCTTGTTAGATGACATTTAGAGATATTAGCACTTAAGTTTCCTCCCTTTGTCTCACAGATTACTGTACTGCAGTCCACAAACACACACACACACACACACACGCACACACACACACACACACACACACACACACACACAGCTGGAATTTCCCCATATCCTTTTGCTCTTAGGAGGAGTATCTCCTGCAGAACTGTTAATCTTGTGGTGGCATTGCAGTCGAAGACAGTTGTGTGTGTGTCTGCCTACATGTTCCACACATCCGGCTGTGATAATAGTGGACCTACCTGGCCACATGGTTAATAACGGGGGAGAAGTGGGTGGGTCCGTAGAGACGCACAGATTTGAGACTCTGGTAATAGGCCTCCATCACCCCCTCAATGCCGTTGCAGTAGGGGTTCTGTGGATTACCGTTCTGCATGAAAACAGAAAAACAAAGCTGTTGATAAGGAAAGAATAATATTTCACTGATAGTTCAGATTTTCTATAACTAAGATACTTCTTATGCACAAAGGTCCTTGGAAGTTTTTAGTATCGCATAATGTGATCTGAATTCATGATGGTCACCATTTTGCAACTGCATTTGAGTGTATAAATATTTAATGGGGGGTGTGTAAGGTTTATTTTTTAAAATTAACTCCAGTACATTGTTGTCTGCTGTTGCCCACATCAGGAGAAACTCTGGTGAATCCGTGGATACTATTTGAATCAATTCTAGTGTTTTGTTGCCAAGAAATTTCACAAAAAGAAGCCTTTAGTCTTTATTAACCTCACTTTGTAGCATTATTCTGACACAGACAGTGAGCTCTTCTAAGGCATGTTCAAAGACAGCAGTGTGTTACTGTTGTGCATGAATTTGATGAACTCTAAAAAAAAAGAAAAAGCAACCTTTAATTACAAAGATGCTGCTGCTGCTCTGCAGTGTTGTGTCTTCAACCATTTTCTTGCTTCAAGCAGGTAATAGTTCATTTACATACAGTGTCACCTTCATTGATTTAATGTCAGCCAGCTAATATTTTGAAAAATGTGTTAAATATATTCAAGGACAATTAGAATAATTTGCTTACATTACACCTCTGTGGTACACCTGAGACCTACACACATTTTCAGGATAATGTATCAAAGTTAGAATTGAATTGGTTTGTTTTGATATTCAGGAAAAGGGCTGCTAAAAAAGGAATAATAAAAACAGCATCACCCTGAAGGAGAAATTGTATTTGTAGATTTTATATCCTTTTATGGGAAAAAGGATGGAATTGCATTTTATTTTAAAAACAGGCATATTTTGGCTGCAAATTGCAGGATAACAGGATTACGTGCATCCTTTGAGACATCAAAAATGGCCTCCTCAGGGCCAAAACATCAATAATACGCCAATATTATCAAAAAATATTACCTAGTGTGAGAGGAACTAGAGGGCTGCAAGCCCTTAAGGACGCACAATCCAATCTTACATTGAAAATATTACACATATTTTAGGGAAATGTCGACAGTTTAATTCGTCTGTTGCAGCATTTCAGTAAAGAATATCCTGAGGCAAGCCATTAAAAATGTTAATTATGCATGAGGAATGGATGGCAGGAGAAGCTTTTAGGTAAAATCCATTGCAGTGAGATACAATTTGTTTGCACGAGAAGGTACAAGAGGACAAAAACGTGAAGATAATTTGTCTCAGCTCAGCTCAGGTTCTAAAGTAAATTCTTGTTTAAAGAACCAAAGTTGTTGAGAAGTTGTTGTAGCTCTGCAGCCTCCACATCCTTCCAACAATATTGAAATTGATGTGTGGTTGACTGGGTTTACGATACCCAAAAGAAACACGCATTACATTATTTAAGCCAGCCATATGCTTTGGGATTTCTAATTATCTCAGTAAGAAACCATCTTGACTGACTCTGCTTGGTTGTCCATGAGTACGAACAACACACATGAGACTCCTTTGCTTTGTAAATGGAGCTTGCATAATTATGTGGGATTCAGTGGTGGCCTTCTCCCACTGCAGCCACACAGCTGTAGCATTCCTATTTAGGAGCTGACTAAGTTAAATCTTTAATGGTTACATTAATGCATATGTGCCTCATCTAAAGGTTTTGCGCCTCCGGGGAGGCTGTTACCCAACACTGAGCAGCTGTAATGGCTGTAAATGCCTCTGGAGCAACATCTGGAAGTGACAGTAGAGCAGGGAGAGGATTATAGGTGGCTGAGGAATGGTCAGGATGTCTACAGCCCTGGAGAGCTTGACATTAGCAGGGTGGGATGGATGGATGGATGGATGGATGGATGGATGGATGGATTAGAGGAGGATGAGAAATGGTTGCATGCTGATAGTGAAGAATGAAGAAACCGATAATCCAGATTATTTATATTTAAAGTGATAGCTTGGGTTATTTGATGTGTGATTGTATGAGGCACTTATCTACAGTCAGTGTATTACCTGCAGTGGGTTCTGGGTCAGCATGCTCTCAGTTTGGAGAAGCAGGCAGGAGTACCGGCACAGAAGCTGAGAGATGTACTGCTGTGGACGGGGACAGCAGCAAAATGCAAGTGCCTGCCTAAAACATCTTAACAGCCCTTTATGACTCAAACAGCTGATCTGCAGTATAATACAGTGCGTGGTGTAAGTGTGCTTATGCGTAGAAATACGGTAGTTCAACGGTTGAGAGAACGTAGTGCCAAAGAAGAGGGCTGGTTGATGACAAGATAAAGTAGTGACAATATTCAAAATAAAGCATCCACTTCAACTATTATTGACTTTTTAGGTGGGCATTTTTTAAATGGCTAAAATAAGTTTTTTCTGCCATCCCCATCCACCGCAGCACATCCCTCAGCTGCTCTGTCGTTACTCCTGCTTCTCCAAACTGGGAACGCGCCAACTCAAGTCTACTGCAGGTAACACACTGACTATGGATAAATATCACATACAACCCCACATCAAATAACCCAAACTATCCCTTTAAGCACTGCATGATTCCATGATTTCCATTTGTCAGCGTTATCAAACCACTGACATACCATGTCATAATACTGATAAAGAAATGAAAGTTGTTACAATCTGTCCCACCAGCAAGACTTATAAATAAATAGACAATAAATAAATAAATGAAATAACTGTGGTGTGTTTGCGTGGCAAAAATGGCTAGTTTACAGCCAGATACTAAACAGCTCATTTGGCTTTCATCACCACAGTGTGCACAGACTAGCTGGCTGAATTTATTCATGTATTTGGACAGCAGTGTTCACCACCCACCAATAGACTGTTTCCTGTAACTGGTCCTATCCTTGTGAAAGTGCCTGGTCTCAGGCTGTTTGCGTTTTTCAGTTTACTTTTATAGAGTTTTTACATAGTTCTGGTAAAACTTTATGTTTACAGCTTGGTTTGAGAAACATGCATGATGTCTGTACTCTCACTAGGACAGACATGCTCCTCCAGCTGGCATGAAAGCCATTAAAAGATTTACTCTCAGCGGATTGGATTTGTTTTACAATGGCAGTCTTAATCTTAATGTTGTTCAACATCAGCACACTTCAAGTGGAACCTACGGCTTCATGTCACAAAAGAATGTTATTTCCAAGGATTTTGTACGTAAGAGGATAAATATCTTTAACTACTGGATAGATTACCAAGAAATCTGGTACAGACATTCATGGTTCCCAGAGGATAAAACCAAAAAATGATCCCCAGACTTTTCCTTTAGTGAAAACAGAAGGTCAAAGTTTTTAATGATCCATAATCAAATAATTCCACATCTACTTGATGAATTGCCACAAAATTGGGTTCAGACATTCATGGTTCCCAGACCATGTTTCGTTATGACTTTGATGCTCCGCGTGACATTTCATCTTTTGCCATCATCAGGTCTAAGTTTTAATTTGTTCATAGCTTTGGTTTATGGACTAATGAAACTAATGCTATTCCCATTAACCTAACCTGTAACTGTATTGTTAGCTTGGTAACAGACAATTAAGATGGTGACGATGGTAGACATTAAACCTGCTAAACATTAGCAAGTTAGCACTGTCATTTTGTTCAATTTGTCACTTCCATTATTCATTGCTTTGAGAAAGTATTTAGCATCGTTAGCTAAAGAAGAACCTGTTTTGTGCCATAAAGCAAGATGCTGTCGCTTAAATCATTCCTGCAAGTTCCTGCAAAAACTGACCTGGTGGCACATAGTGGGAAAAATAATGAAGAGGCCCAGAGAGGGGAGAGTCTTCTTCCCTTTGGCTTTGTTTGGTCATGGTAATGATGTGTAAATAATAAGTAGCCAGATGTTTGCATGTTTTGTATGAGGATAGGTAGAGACATGGACGCACAGATGGATACAAGTGTTTAAATGTATTGTTATGAGTGTTATGTACCTTTGAATAAAAAGGTCGAAGGATAAATAGATGAAAGATTAAAAGGTTGGGTGTTTGGATGATGTAAAAGATGGAAATAAAGCTGATTCCTCACCAGAGCAAACTCATGAGAGACCCGTCCGTCTGGGGGAAGCTTGGCACCAAAGCCAAGTGCAGGAAACATCTTGTCGCTGTCGTAGTCCTGGATGATTTCTCCGACAGCCCGCAGCGCCATGGCGTAGTCGTTCAGCTGGTACGGGCTCATGTAATGGAGCGAGGTGGGCTGGGACGGGTTGCCTGGGACCCGAATGGTTCAACACAATAAAACACACATCAGCATCAAACTGTAATTATGCCTGCTCCCCCCTGGGCTCTGAGTCATATTAAAATAAAAAGGAGGGGAGTGGGTGGAAGGGGGTTAAAACACAGACTGGAGTTTTAGTTACACAAACATTTCCCCAAGGCACAGCTGCACTGGAGGCAGAAATAATCTCACTGGTTGTCTAAACCTCAGCGGGTAGTGTGAGGAACCACAGTTTTTAAGTATGACAGCACTATTGCAATTTAACTACCACACTAATAGGATGGTGCCGCTACAGTGACTTGCTGACCCTCCAAGATCTTCTCTGCAATGCTGATGAATGAAATCAGTAAAGATGCGATTACTCAGTAACAGTCTGATTAAAACTTTTTAATTTGCAAAAAACTAATTTCTTAGTGCAAGAAACTGCTCTTGATAAATTAAAATACAGCCAAGGAATGATAAAAATAAGTCATCAGCTACATTTGTCTTGTCTCTGTTTTGGCACAAACAGAGAAATGAAAACAGATAAAAAAAAAAACCATGAACTGAATCAAAAAACTGCAACCACAGTGGTGACATTAAAAGATAAGGCTGGTGTTATACATGTTTGTTATTGTCATCGAAACATCATGACAAGAACAAAACTAACAATGTTTTAGTTCCGACATCCATACCCTGTCCGTGGCACTCAGTCCCATTTTTTTCACATGACGTGAATATTTAAAAATGACTCACAAACACAGCCTCATTCTTTAAAAAGTCTCAGCAATCTTTCTTTAAACAGCTGGACACTGTAGTTTGAGTGAAGAGTGAGTGACGAGTGCATTAGTTGGGGGACTATTTTCAGCTGCAGATTAATACACATTCGGTGTGCTAATGACTGTTTATGGAAGCGGGAAGCATAGACTGTATATAAAGATGGACGTAGCCTCTGTGACGTCACCCACAGGTTTCTAAAGATTTTGAAGTTTTGAAGATCGGTGTGACCCGTTCCACTGTCGCCATCTTGTTAGTGCCTGACTCCACTCACCCACCTGTCACTCAAAGTAACACGCCCTCAATTCTACTTAACTTTAAGAACTTCAGCGTTGGCTTCATTTTCAAGGCCTGGTGGTTGCTGCTTGATAGGAAGCCGTATGTGGGATTGAAAATAAACTACAGTGTGTATTTTGGTGATGAAGGAACATGTCACCTAGTGCAATGATGTAGCTCACTGATATGTTTTTTAAAATATGTTTTGGATAACAATTGTGCTCTAAGGCACAGAGGAATAACATATATTACTTGAGCTGCTCATTGTTGGTTTTGGTCTTTAAATATTGATTATAAGGAAAACAAAGAATATCGCCAGCCTTATCCTTTAATATGACTATCTGTGAGCTGCTTTGTGAAATATTAGAAAATGTCACAGTCATATTCTGACACAACTTCTGTTAATAGTTTGAATAAAGTATGAGAAACTGGAGCTCAAAGAAAAACGGGACTGTGAGAAACTGATTTGATGTGAGTGCAGAAAGCCACCCATCTCTCCTGTGATGTCTCCAAAATTGTGTTACATATATTAACTTTCTACATCATATCTCACTAAAAGGAGAACATCACTCATCTGTCACAGTCTTCTGCCCACAATTGCGTTTGTCTGTTGTTAAATTGTGATTACTGACAAAGGAGTTTACCTGTGGGGCTTCATAAACTGTCCCTACATGGTACAACGGTCTGAAGAGCAAATGAAACTTAAAAAAACGTGGGTGTAATGGCTTTCTGTAAACACTGAGGCACAGTGTACAAAGTGTGGTTAATAAACAACATCAAACGGAGCTCAGATGTTTAAAGCAACAGATAATGTTCAAATAATTGTCCAACTCTCTGCTGCTTTACCCCACAATTTGTCTCTAGCTCTGTAAAAGACGGTGAAGTGTCATTAGAATAAGTAAATTAAAACTGACTGATAAGGAATCACTTAACAGTTCACATCAAATAAAGATCTGAGCATTAACCACCGACACTTGATGTGTTCGAAACCCTTGCAGGATTTCAGTGATAAGAGCAAAGCTTTAACACACTTACCATTTGATGCTGTGAAATCAATTGCCACTGTGAAATTAATCTGAGTCCTACAAGAGAAAATAAACCATGTAAGGAATAACGTCATCATCATCAATCATGCTAGATTATACCACAGCATGTTTCAAAGCATGCAGCAGCAAGCAATTAAGCAGCAGGTTATCGGCAGCAGTCTTAATATTGGAGCTGAGAGATAAACACGGTGCAGTAATCCTCTACACTGAGTCTCTGCAGAGTTTACACTGCACCGTAACTGCAACTGGTTTTAATGATGATAGTAATACTTGATCTCTGCAGGATCATACGATGCCGTTCCAGTGTGAACTTACCCGCCTCTAATGTAGTCCAGGAATGAGAGTTCAGTGTCCACCAGGCAGGACAGAAGAGTGACCTGTAAGACAGAAAAGTGTAGGAATTAGGTAAGAACCACTTTAAAAGTTTGAGTCTGTTAATGTAGCACTTGATTCTTCTTCTTCTAATTTTATTCATTTGTGATGGTAAAATCAGCAGTCAGCCTGGTTAGGCAGACTCTGCTGTTCTGTGTCTCCTTCATTTGGTGCTTTTCATTATTTCTCATGTGTAACATTGTTTCAATTTTTGTAATTGTTCATTACTCAAATCTAAAAGGGCTTCTTCTCATCTATTAAGTTATTTGCTGCAAGCCTGTAATAATGGGCAACATGATAAATTAACTTGATTTAATTAAATCAAGATCATTACAGCCAGTTCCTCTAACTACTGAGCCACAATTAAAAGGGTTGTAAATTACATTAGAACTCATCATAACCTCATCAAACATGTCTATAAAGCTTGTAAGTTTATGTTACACACATCTAACATATTTTATTTACTCCCAAACAAATTTTTGAGTAATCAATTACCAAAAACAAACTCATATACATTGAACCTGGGGCGTTTGAGAACCCTGGAGTTGGGACAGTTGCCTTAATTCAGAACTGTGATTCTTCAGTTCCAACCGACATTGTATTGATGTATGTTCAGAACTACATCTGATCCTGAGGTATAGGGAAGCTTAACATTACATTTTTATATTTATTAGTGTTGCCATAAAGATATGGATTCAAACTCCAGAGATATTTTAGCAAGAAAGACAATGAGACATAAAAGTGCAAATAAAGCTAAATATACACACACTGTCTTTCACCTGTTGTTTTGATACCATTGGTATTAAAATAGATAAACAATTCACATGAGCTCTGAATATCAATTGGGCCTCGAGTGTAAGTGCAGAGTTAGTGTCACAATGGAAAAAACATCATTGAGAAAGTGAAGGTTGCACAAACTGCTGACTCACCGTTCCTGAGTTTTGGTACTTTTTCTTCTTCTTTCCTTTTTTCTTTGGATTTAGCACCTGTGGAGAAAACACAAACATGAATCCACTTTGTTGTGTCTCAGCGAGCGACTCATTTTGGCTCCAAGACTGTGCAGAAAAATTTAACTAAATTATTTTTTAATAAGTTTGTACACAGAGAAATTCTATCACTGCATTACATTCAGTTAATGAGGAAATTAGTTTTGTTTAATTTCTCCCTTCAGATTTTACACAACCTGTGTCTGAGTGGCTCGTTTCAGTTTTCTAACTGTGTCCTGGGATTTTCGGAGTCTGGGGAAAATCCAGCGCAGAGCTAATAAGAAAAAGACAACCTGGGCCTGACGAGTGTGGGGAGAGCACACTCTGCTCTTCCTGCCTCCTCACTATGTGATTCAGGTTGTGCTTCATGAGCACCTTTACTGACCTTCAGTGATTTATGGTTTGCTAAAACCCAGCTGGTGTAGAAGTTAACGGACCAGTGAGTGAACTGCACTGAGCATTCAAGGAAGGGATCGAAGTCTTCTGAGGAATGGGCGCTAACCATCTTAACAGCATACACCGTACATTATCATCTACACTACTTCAGCACAGCATCCTGTTAAATAATCAGAAGTCACAGTATAATCCCTGATGTATTCCCCCATGTCAGTGTGTGCAGTGGAAGTAATGATTTGAATTGCAGCATAAACCAGAAAAAACTACTAAATAAGTATGAGGTGGCTCACCTTGAAGAAGGCTCAAGAAAATAGTGATGTTTAAATAATATTTAAATTAAGATGATGTTTTAAATAAACTTGGGAATTTCTACAAGAAGCTCTGACGTACGTATTGATCCAGTTTTAGTCTTATCAGGCTGTAAGTAACATGTCTGTCTCTAAAGCCACAAACACAGAAAAAACATGTTGCGCTGGAGCAGAAGTTATGTTGCCACCTCCATCATGTTTTATGTTTTTTTGTGTAGAATAACAAAGGAACATAGATCAATAAATTATATATATATATATATATATATATATATATATATATAGAGAGAGAGAGAGAGAGAGATATGTATACTAATATAATAATTTTCTTTGTCACTTCCCACTCTGTCAAAGTTAATTTTACTCATCAATTCTAACGTCACCACATCTGACTAATCAGATTTCTACCTGTGTCTCTTCAGCCAGTTCAGTTAATTCTTGCCAAAACTTTTCTCTGCTACTGATCTAAATAAATACTGTTACTCAATTCAACTTTCCTTATGAAATTGCTGCAAGTAACATGGTCACTGTAGTCTGGGTGTATAGCTCAGCTCTCAGCTCTCCTCTGAACAAAACTCTCAATAGTTAAGTGCAATAGCCTTGTTCTATTGCAACAAAATTGTTTTGTTTGTTTGTCTGTCTTAAATTTGGACACCTGCTGACTTCTTGGTTATCTGGTGTGTGTCTCCTCTAAAGTTGAACTATTTTTAAAGTTTTTCTTTTTCATCTCAGGCTTGATATCGGAGCTTTTGTGAGGATATTTTGTCTGGGCCTTTGTGTGAGGGTTAAGATTTGAATTAGGGTCAGATTAGAGTTAGAAGATAATGAAGTATGGAAGCACAAGTGTTTGTGTGTGTGTGTGTGTGTGTGTGTGTGTGTGTGTGTGTGTGTGTGTGTGTGTGTGTGTGTGTGAGTGTGTGAGAGAGAAGAAAATCACCTCATAGACGTGGAACTGTGACTGGCTTCTGGACATTTCTCTGTAGCTAGTGCTGAACTCGCCGATGAAGTCGTGGCTGCAACAGTGAACACACGGTCACATCTCTCCTCATCTAACCCTACGTGTTCTGTATCATAGTTCTGTTGTGAAGCAGCGTCAGAAAAAGAAAAGAACCTCTAATAACAGTAAAATGCTTGAGAATTACGGATTCTTTTCATTCCTTTGTCCTGTATTCACGTTGTCTGTAAAGTCTTCACTAACAAGCTCCTTGGTTTCCGGAGGCATGTAGTCTGGTAGCAACCAATTTCATAATTTCATGGAGATAATCAGCGCAGTTGGAATCAGGGTCAGAAATTAATGGGAGCTCGGGGCAAAGTGCCCTTGAAATGTCAAAAACTGCCTGTGAAATTAACAATGAAGGGGGCAAACTGTGCCCCTCAATACTGTGAATTCACTTGCTTCAAAAGATAAACTCTTTACTCCCCGCCCGACTTTATGAAGGTATCTGTCAAGAGACCATTCAAGCAGTATTAATAGTTAATGTATATTTAAAGCAGTCGGGAGTGTTGTCACATGCAGGGCTCTGCAGTGATAGTTTATCTGCAGTATCTACTCTCACAGTGAGAAACAGGAGGCTGCTTAAGGACAAACATGAGTGTGATCTGTGGCTTTAATCCCTGATGCCCTTCCTCACTTTGCACATATGCTCTTACATTATCAGGGCAGTTTTTTTATTTTTTGAACAGCATCAAATATCAGTGTCATCAGGAGAAAATGGTTTCTTTACATTTTTCATGTAGGAAATAAACAGCTATCACACTGTATAGCTCATTGTTAATGAATGCATTTACTCTGCCCCCAGGGCCTTGATGCAAATGTGTGTGGGATGTCTTGCACAGCAGGATGTCAATACGGATACAGATGGATGGAGCATTATATGATACAGTGCAGTAGTTTAACAGCACAAAAGAAAAAGCATTGTTCCCTCACCCTCCATCTCGGTCCCAGTCGTACACCTCCACCTTTATGCTCCTGTAGGAAAAGGCAAGAGAGAGGGAAAGAGGGAAATCCTATTAAAAAACCAATCAGCACCACTGATTTACAGCCTTTCTGCTTAAAAAGCTGGGGACTGGTCCATGGATGTGGAAGTGGACGAGCCCACGCAAAGCAGAACGTTTTTTCTTTAACATTGTTATCACTAAACCAGGAGAATAAAAAAGAATTACGTCTTTCTTCTTGGTTGTATTTCGACAGTGTCTACAGGAGCAGATGAAAAGCTGACACTTTTAATTTGTACTTGTTAAAGGTGTCGGTACTTGTCTAAAAATAAGGTAGCTAGACTAAATATTGTATAAGCAGCCTCAAGTCTTATTATCAGTACTGTGTCAGTTGGTATTTGTATTTGCAAGAACAGAGACCACTAGATTAGCGGTCTGCAAAAATGTTGGATGCTCACATGCGACCCTTTAACAATATGTTAGCCGAGCACTTTTTATTTTAATGATAAAGATCAAACATTCAGGATTGACCTGACAGCAGAGGAAACATTTAGGACGCTCCACAGTCTCCACAGTGGCTCATCACAGTGATAGCCTTAATACGAGAAAAATTTAAATTTAAAAAATAAGTATTTTTTTTATGTTTTTAAAGCTAATTTCATTTGAAAACATTTAGGGACATTACTTATATATTTCTTTTTTATATATAATTTAATTTTTTCACCAAAATGATACTGTTTTGCAAACAATTAGTTGGCCCACTTGCAATACCTTCGCGGCCCACCAGGGGGCCGCAGCCCACAGGTTGGTGTTACTAAACATCCAAATCACAGTGAAATAAAAAAAATGGATTCTAAAAGTTTTAATCCTGTGTGCTGTGTTCACTGTTGTGTACACAAGTCAAATATATGACAAGTACACAATAAGTTTACATATTAAAATCCATCTTTTCTCTTTCTGTAAAAACGAATCAAATCAAATGCTATGGTCTAACTCAGAGGTCACTAATAGGCGGACGGCTGGATGTATAACCTGTAAATTATTGAGAATTATTACATTTTGACGAAGAATTTCTATTTTACGCGGCGTAGCTTTTCTAGCCTTTACGTCACTGGTCATGTGACACTACTCAGCCAATCATTGCAACTCAAGTCAGTCAGTGAGATACAGACGGCTTCTGAGAAATAAGCTGGGAAAGTAAAGTGGGATAGAGCAACGTTCTGGACCTTTAGCTGAGGACATTGTGTCTAACTGGACCTCTTGGTATTTTAATTGAATACCCCTGGTTGTGGTCAAACTGATGTTTCACTGAGAACCTTCTGCAATTCTTGAACTCTGCTGTAAAAATAATGTTCACTCTATGAGACGATTTTATTAGTTCCACTATAAACAGTATCAGTGAAATGTTTGTGTTAGTGGGATTCCCAAGTCTCCAACTGTACCTGTCATAGTCTCCGTTACACAGCGCCCTGACAGGAATTTTAAAAGCTTGCCACACAGGGTCCAGAGTATTCTTCACCACTTCTGTTTTGTGGCAGATGGTGTACCTGTGAGACACACACCACTGTTAACAGATGACAAATCTACCTTAAAGGTAAAAGAAAAAACCTGCTTGCACCTCCTCTCTTTGTTATTAAGGGGAGTGTTATGTTAAAAGTATTTCATAACGCTTGATCCTCAGCTGAAACAACCGCTTCCTGTTCTTTTTCATATGGTAACTAGTCTGGCTCTTTGTAGCCGCGGCGTGCTGCTGTTATGCCCCGTGGCTGAACATTTAGGCTGCATCAGTAAATACCCAGCTGCACAAAAAGAGAATGTGTTATGTGTTACGTGTGATACGCTGAAGTCGACTTGAATAAAAGCATCTGCGGGGCAAAGAAATTGTGACCTCCACACACACTTTTCATTTAAGTCCATCTTATCCATTCTTTCCCCCTTTATTTTCCTCTTGTCAACTCCATCCTATTATCTCTGCTCATCCCTCCCTCTGCTGCGTTCTCCTGTTGACGATGGCATAAGTCACATATACAGCACTGAGCATTATGTAACACATCACATAGGCAGTTTAGACCTTATATTCTATGTATGGGAGCTTTTTGGAGCATGAAAAATTACATAAAGAGTCTATATGCATTTCAGGCATCTTTACATCCTGTGTAAATGCGTCGTGTATGTGTGTGTGTGTGTGTGTGTGTAAAACAGAGATAGCTGCTTTTGTTATTTCAGAAAATTGATGCAAATACCACGGGGGGAAAACTGCCTGTCAACTTACGATCCGTCTTCGTTACTGCGGTAAAAGACGAGGAAAGGATCAGATTTTCCAAAGAAGTCTTTCTTATCCAGCTTGTTGCCACAGAACTGCAGCATCACCGACTCCTGAGGAGAAGAGAAGCAAAATATATAATGTACATTACACAGCCTCAGGTCCTAAACAGTGACACACAATATGACCCACTGCTACCAGGACAAGTAATAGAACTGAATAATATTGGCCAAAACGTAAATAAACCAATAAAAGGTTGCTGCTTATTTGCTGTAGATACATACTTTACATACGTTTCTTCACAAAGAAAAGACACATTTTCACAATCAGTTTGATCTTTCTGATTTCTGTATTATCACCTAAATGTAGCATTGACACAATTTCTACATGACTTCAATATTAATGAAAAGGATAGAACACATTATAGTTGCATGAATCTGGGTATTTTCACCACCGTGTTCTGGGGGTTGATTAATTAATATTTGATCTTCACCTGCCCCAAAAACAGAGACGAGAGGATTAAATCAAGATTATCAGGCTTAATTCTGCCCTCAAACACACTTCTATTATTACCATGATATCGTCATAAATCTATAATTAATGATGTGCAGTGTTGTAAATAATGTTTTTGGTACAGTGGATTTCCCTGTGTTCTACTTCTTAATCAAGTCATTTCTTTTGTTTCCCTGCATGTCTTTAGAAAGCGCCCAGATTAATGGATGCGTTTCATTCGTTAACAGAAGTAAGAGAGTGGGTCAACTTCTCTAATGGCTGCAATACTTTCTGGCATATTGACTGATGTTTCTGCCTCTTTCTCACCAGTTCTCTCTCCTTATTCTTGTCATATTTAGGTGAAAATGAAAAGCTCAGAGCCGTTGTCCTTTGACTTTTGAAGGTATTGTGACATTTACTGTTTGATGTTTTGACCTCTGACAAAGCATTGAGCTATCACACTCCACTGAAGCTTCAATAGAAGTATCTTGTGGTGAAGTGATGTACCAAAGGTGGTCAAAACACCACCAGACAACAAATGGTACTTTGTTTTTTCAGAAATAGCTTTTTTTCTAACAGTCAGCACAAAGTTCAACTGAAGACATGACAACAGTGTCAAACAGTCCGATGTGTAATAATACTGCTTCATCTTCATTTACCCTTTGTACAAAATATTTATAGAGATTCAAGGGGAATCAGGGAAACTGGCAGTAAAAGCAATAAAAAGGCCAAAAGTACAAGTTCTAAAATCTCACAACTCCGGTTCGGCCAAAGACACGTTACAAGAACCAAAGGGAGCTTTGTTCTACTCTACCTCAACTCTCTCCAAGCCTCATTGTATTAAGTTGTACTGAGAGCTGTTTCTAATATTTTCCTCACTGATGTAAATGGGGTGAAGGTAGAATTTACTGCAGGGCTGTTGAATTAGTCGAGATTGCATTAGTTTTAGCAAGGTGCACCTAACAAACTGGAAACCAAGTGTATTTACTGTATGTGTGTGTGTATGTATGTGTGTGTGTATTAGTCACTTGTGTATGTTTTAAAATTCACATAAAATTGTTAGCGATGACAGCAATTTAAGAAGATGTATGGCAAACTCTTACTATTAGTTTTTAGTTTAAACCGTGTGGATACCAGACTGTTCAGACTCGTCACTTCAAAAGAGTGGAGCTAATTAGAGGAAAGCGTCTGAACGTCTGAAAGTTTGACTTTAAATTAATCAACAAGGGAACCAAGCGAAGTATTACCCTGCAGTTGCTCAGCTCTTCTGCTCTCACTATAATGGTGCCACATTTCTTCCCTGGGATCCCACTAAAAATAAAAAGAGAGAAGAACACAATATTTCCATTAAATTCAAGCAGCCACACACTTCAAGCTGCGGGTTTATGACAGGTAAGACAATAGTATCACAGTTACAGGGAGAATCTGTCTGAGTGGTTTAAGGGAGTTAAACCCAAACTGAACTAAAAAAATCTATTGAAACTGTATTGTATTATAGATCATTTCAAACTTTTTTCCCTTAGTTTTTTTATGCTTGGTTCTTCCATTTTTTTCATCAACTTTTTTCATTGACCCTGTTTACTAACACATGGAGCTTCATACAAACTGTATTTGCACCGTCCCTTAAAAATCTGTACATACTCCATAGTGGTTTGTTGTTTATTCTGCAAACATCATAGTATCATTCACTAAATTTCATATACAATATGTCTGTATGCATTTTACTACTGTTTGAGCTTCCTGCTTTGATGCTAAACTGCATTTTGATGTACTGACAATGAATCTAATCTAATCTAATCTAATCTAATCTAATCTAATCTGATCCAATCATATCTCATCTAAGGTGATAAAGCACCTGCGTTTCCTGTTTTGTCGTGTTGCATTTATCCACCACACTGTGGCTTCAGGAGAGATAAAGCATTGATGTCAGTAATAATCAAGCTCTTGGAGAATGTAAGATTCATTTGTGGTTAAAGCATCAGTATAAATTCTCAAACTGAGAAAATACAAAATGTAAAATACCTATCAACTGAGAGCCCTGCAGACCTGGAATCAAATTTATCTTCATCTCAGTCTCTCACATTCATTACCTGATTGTCCAAATAAATATTAATGAATGCTGACTGAAAACCTCCAAAAAAGAACATCAAAATAATGTAACCACAACCAGTGACATTTCAGCTGCAATGTTTGTTTACATCCTGAGCTGGCAAAGCGTAATATTCAGCCAATAAAGCCAAGGGAGACTAACCACTAAAAATAGACCAAATGAATGCCACAGACCCCGGGCCTGATTCAGAACGAGGAAGGGCAGCGATAATTTCATTTGGCTAAGTACTGTC
This sequence comes from Seriola lalandi dorsalis, assembly GCF_002814215.2. Taxonomy (NCBI): domain Eukaryota; kingdom Metazoa; phylum Chordata; class Actinopteri; order Carangiformes; family Carangidae; genus Seriola; species Seriola lalandi. Next base: position 4,255,098 of record NW_019525551.1, on the reverse strand, counting down.
CAGTAATGGCAGAGAGAGCCCACAATAACATGTGGAGAAACTGATGGCAAATTGAAGCAAGGCTTTGAAAGCCCCCCCCCCCATCACCTGAGACACACTGCTGTCCTTTGATGCACAGGAAGCATTCAGTGAAATGAATTCACTGTATGAGCAGAGATTGCTCAGTACGGGGGCAGATGGACAAATGGCAGAGGGAGAGAGGGGAACAGGACAGATATGGACAGTCACAGGGGCAAAGAGAGGAAGAACAGAGTCATTACATGGATGTAGAAGTGGATGAGATTCTGTTGAGTGAAAGCCTGAACACATCAGTACTTGATTACCACTGAAATGGGTTTGTAGATGGCGATAATCAATATTTTATATATGTGTAATGAAGATGATATCTTATTTTCTGATAAGGTAGCATGTTAAAAATATAAAGCACTCAGAGGATGCACAGCTCCTCTAGACTGCATCATACTCAAAATTGTATTTAACGATATTCTTTTTATCTGCATCTGGATTTGCATTTGCACACAGTGTACAAAGTGATTTCTTCATTTTTGTTTATTGTGTGGTTACCAGCTGTGACAGCGAGGCTGGTATTGTTTTCACCTTGTGAGTGTGTTTGTGTGTGTGCAAAATGTTGTCCTGGAGACACCTACTGTGACGATGGAGGTGGTGTTGAATATTTTGGCAGGTGTTTATATGTCTCTGTCTGTGGACAGATTGGACAGATGTAGACAGATGTACACAGATGCTGACAGATCACTATCACTGATAGCGCCACAACCGTGCAAGATACAGTCACAAAACTTTACAAGTGTGTAGTTGAGATCAAAATAAAGGCAGAGTTAAAAGATGGGTGTGGTCCGACACATGACTACTGAGTATTTGGAGCATGTGTTGGAACATCAACATGTTGATAGGCAAGTGCGGCTGGTGTGATCCCACCACAAAATGGTGCTTAGATTGTTTGATTTATGTTTGTTACGTTGGAGGTGTGCATATTGGAAGTGTGTCTTTAGGTATTTCACCACTATCCATCGTTTTTTCTAACAACCTGCAGTGACGGTTCAACATGTCAGGATATGCCACCGTCCTGTTTCCCTGCACAGAATAACAGCAATGATCAATGATCATCTCTCTCCTGCAATAACCAGCGTTAAACTATAGCATAATGCACAAATGTTGTAAAAATTGATTATTTAGAAAATTAATGTTCCAAAATGTAACCCACTGTTACTGTCAAACATAATTCAGGGTTCAGAAACATCAAATACAGTCTTAGGATACATAAGGTAGATTTATTTTTTGTTAAAATAAGTGCAATGATTCTTGAGACAAGAGCAAAAACATTTTGACGACTGTCCTGTTTCACAATGGTAAGAAAGCTATTTAAAAAGTCCAGTTTTGCTAACATGGCTACAACAAAGCTAACATGGTGTGCTGATGCCATTGTTGAAAATGTTGAAAATGAAAGTTGCCCAGAAGCAGAAACAAAACAACACACTGCGTTGTAAAATGTTCTGTTAGTCACTGAAGAAAATACATCATACAAAAAAATGTGACATAATCTTACACTGCGATTGTGTTTGGACCCTATTGTCATCTCAGTTGTCTGTTTTGCTCTTTATTTATGTGATCCACCTCCACTTGACTGAACAGTGTGATGCATTTGACTTAAGATGTTTTTTTTTTGTTTTGTTTTGTTTTTTTTGTGCTTGGAGGCAGTGAATACAAAAACACCACACACACACACACACACACACACACACACACACACACACAAACAAGTATTACAAAAGAATACAGAATATCTAAAAATATCTTCACATATCTAAAAAAAGGATAGAAATGAAACATGCAGGTATGCATGGACACACACACACACACACACACACACTGAAACAGTGAATGACTACAGGCAGAGGTGATTACATAACTCGGCGACAGCAACACATTCTTACATCATATTTCTTGTGTGTCATTCTTCAGGAGACCCATTCAGCTCATTCAGTCTGCCCTCCCCACACACACACACACACACACACA
>NW_019525551.1:4176520-4253011 GCF_002814215.2 Seriola lalandi dorsalis | reverse complement strand
TTCACATATCTAAAAAAAGGATAGAAATGAAACATGCAGGTATGCATGGACACACACACACACACACACACACTGAAACAGTGAATGACTACAGGCAGAGGTGATTACATAACTCGGCGACAGCAACACATTCTTACATCATATTTCTTGTGTGTCATTCTTCAGGAGACCCATTCAGCTCATTCAGTCTGCCCTCCCCACACACACACACACACACACACACACAAACACACACACAAACACCCTCACACACACACACACTGACAGGGACATCATAGATGTAGACGACAGTACGGTCACTTATTTCCATCTCAGACACACACACTGGACACCACCGCAGGACAGGGGATGAGGCGAGGGTCAGACTACTGATGGCTCGTTGCCTCAGGAGGAAAACAAAAGCAACAACAAATTGTTCTCTTCTGTAAGAGGAGATGAAGATGCTGCAGTTCAGCTCGGAGAGGTAGAGGACAGTTACAGCGCAGCAGAGATCATATGAGGAGCTTCAACCCAGTTTATCAACGCGGTGAAATAAAAAGTGTTTGTTCCCTTTTTAAGAGCTTAGCCCATCCTGGCTTTATGTGTGTGTTGGAATGGTAGGTGTGCAGTTATTATTAGGTGTTTTATCATCTTTTACAGACTGTTGGTTTCATTTTATTAAACTCTTTTAAAGTTCCTATTTCAATTTTATCTAATATCTATATTTTTTTTCATTTTCTGGTGTTAATTTTTCTTGAATTGTTTATTGATTATCTCTGTGTTGGATTATTTATTGTATTAGTTTGTCAGTCACCTAACCTTTGTAAAATACAGTTTCATTATATTTGATTGATCGATATATGATATATGTGCTTTTCTCTTGATAGTAATATGCAATAGATACATACAATATATAAACATTATTAATGATATGCATTTTGTTTTGTTTTCTTAACTGAATGTCGGTGCGTATACCTAATTTTTTAATCCCCATTTTTGCTGAAAATAAATACACTTTTGTTTGGAGTACAACAGCGGGGCCAGCCCTATAAATGCAAATGTGGCTGACCGACTTACTGACTGACTGATCATATTTCCACCATTGGTCACCCGAAAGCCCCGTGACTGAGTTGGAGCTTCCCCATTGGCTGTTGCTCTTTCAAAATGAATTGATGCAAAGAGTTTCTATTAGGGGCGTTTACAGCCTGCAGTGATGGCAACTGAGGCCACCTGTCAAGGAAGTCTCCGTTCAATCTCAGTTCGGTTCACTGAAACCAACTCTTGACTTGGGCTTCAAGTCTGTGTTGCATCTAACCGTTTGCATTTCTGTGGGTAATGCACTTCTTTGTCTCTGCAGCCATGTATATGATCATGTGAACCGCTCAGCTCTTCCTCCGTTCATGCTCAACAAACTGCTGTGTCACGATGATTTGTCTGGAATTTTTGTCAGTTTTACACAACTGACATTAGAGATGGAGAATGAGAGGGGAAAGACTTCCTGTGCACCAGAGGAGGTTTCCATGTTTAGACCAACCACACACTGAGCAGCAAACATGAAATCTTTCATGAGCTGGCTATAGGTTCAATCACTATGTTGTTACAGTAATCAGCAAAAGAGAAGAAAATCAGACATTTATTCACAGGGAAATGTGCCTGATTATTTCTCTAAGCTTCAGTTCAACTCAGGCCTCTTCAGAAAACGAGCTGGGGGCTCACCACTGACATCTTCCCTTTGGGTGAACTGTCCCTTTTCACTACACGCTGTTTACCATCTCAACATGTTTACAGTCTGTCATTAGGCCTGCTGCTGTTTAACTATTCATCTCATTTGGCTGATGGAGACAGTGTACGCTTTCATCAACGTCTCAATCATCATCTGAATGGAACAGAATCTAAAATCCAAATATGAGCCCAAACAGCTTTTCTATAGCAGCTAATATAGTGACTCCCTGCAATACTTTCCCCTTTGCTTTCCGTTATGAGTGTCTAATTGAAATAGCAGAGCACATACTGTGTGAGTGCGTGTGTTTGTTGGTGCATGTGTGTGTGTGTGCGCACACAGTAACGCGGCCTACTTACATCAAAGGTTTTTCCAAGCGGCTTCCCAGAGAGCCGACTATTTCACCCAGTGTACAGAAAGCCTGGCCCAGGAAGTCCTGCATGTGAAAATACAGAGGTTAGGACTGTGCGTCGCAGAGAGAAACATTCATCTACATGTTGCTTCATTTATACATCACGACATACTGTATGTTGTACACCACAATCAATGCATTTCAGTAAAGTGTTTTTCTCTACTTTCGCATCTGTAATCGTGTATCGACTCATTTAATTACCCTGTACATGTAAAGGCACACTAGGGACAAGAGATGAAAATGATCAAAAGCAATAAACTCTCTGTGCAAGCTCTTTGTTAGAGCTGACAATTAGTCAATTAACCACTTAAATTATCAAAAATAGATTTTTACATTTGATGAATCATTTCAGCAAGCTGCCAAACAGACTCTGGTTCCAGCTTTTCAGTTAATCCTTCTTTTTGTCATATGTGCTAATAAACTGAATATTCTTGGGCTTTGGTCTATTAGTCAGATAAAACAAAAGTTGTCATCTTTTTGCTCTGAGAAATTATGATGGGCATGTTTTACAATTTTCCAACATTTTCAAAACAAAATGATTCATTGATTAATGGAGAAAATAACCAGCAGATTAATCTATAGTTAAAATAACTGTTAGTTGCAGTCCTCCTGTTATTTTTCATCACAATATCTTTGTGAATCAAGACAAACAAGGCAGAACTAGTTATGTGATTGGCTGTTGCTTCAGTTTGAATAAGGGATCAGTCATCACAGGTCAACAGGGACACATATAAAAAAGGGGAGAAAGCTGTTCAATTTTATAAAAACATGCAAATTGTCTTTGCTTAATGCATATAATATAAGCACTATAGAGGCGTACACAACACAAAAAAGAAAGTTCCGGTTGTTAGGTATATCAAGTTCTTCCTTGGGCTGCATTCAGTTGAAGTGTTGTAATATTAAATGTTGAATTTTTGGCACTGAACAGCTTCCCTTCTGTTTTCCATGTATATTTTGCACACTGACATGTAAGCACAGCATGCAGAGAGACCCGTGTCCTTGTTGATCACTGTAGGGTGACCACAAGAGAGAAGCCAGTCTGGGGAGGAGGAGCCTTTGGCCAGAAAGAGGAGCAAGGCACAGAGAGGGGAAGGGGTGGGAGAAGTCTGTTTACAACAGGCCTGGACTGATTGTTCATGCACTGATACTGAGGTCTCCCCTACCAGATTGTGTATGGATGTGCATGAGTAAACGCGTGTCTACACGTGTGTGTGTGTGTCTGTGTGTGTGTCTCTGTGTGTGTGTGTGTGTGTGTGTGTGTGTGTGTGTGTGTGTGCGTGTGTAAAAGTGCTTGACAGATGAGCCGTGTTGAGTCCGGCGGGCAGAAAGCTGCTTCAAAGATCTTTGCCGGTGCTGACCAAATTTCTCCCCCAGCCGAGGTCTCAAAACAAAAAGAGATGACAAAAACGCTCTGGCCTTTCCATAAGAATTGTGCTGCTAGCTGCCCCCGCCCAGCGCCTGCTACGTCTCACAAATCTACAGCTAGAGGCTCAGGCGCCTCGAATTAACAGGCTCAGTGGTGGCAGGGAGAAAAAGGTTAGAAGGGTATCTTCGAGTAAAAAAGATCACAGCTGAATTCCACAAGTACAACACTCCCTCTTAAAGTTCCTCTGTTCATCAGGCCTCATGTCTTTGTCCATAAAGTCCCACTGTCCAATCCTTTTGTCAGATAAGAGAAAACAATACTGGATGATTCTGCTTTCTGGGTTATGTTCAGTGACTTTCTACATTATCTGTACATTGCATCAATAATATGGTAAAGGCAAAGAAGAGGCCACTGTGTACAACACTTCATTAAGTTTAGGAAAAGACTGTTGTAACGGTTAATAAAAAGGCAAATATTAATAGCAGGTTTGTGACAAGACGCTGAATGAAAGTCTGATGTGCTACTGTACATGCCTGTTCACCATCTTGAACTCCACACTCTTCCTTTCTGCCTTGCTACATAAAGAGCACGCTACTTTATGTAGTTGGCACTGAACGTTGAAAATGGATGTAAATCGGGAAGTACAGAATCGTCCTGTATGAACGTAATTCCAATGATACTGGACCACCCTCCTCTAGTGCTGCAGCAAACTAAAGGGGAATTCCAGCAGTTATCAAATTAGCTCTGACTTGATTAACTTTTGGTTGTGATACCATTTCACTCACCACACCACCTCTGTTGAAGTGATTAGGGAAACAAAGACAAGAGAGTAAAGTCTGATCGCAGGTAGGACATCCTACAGCTTTCCAAAAATCATCTCAAAAACTTGTTTGTCAGTCCAGCAGAAAGTATTACAGATACAGTGGTCCTGGTCCATAACATTTTACCACACAAAAAATATGAAAATAAAATCCTGGTTGACAAAAAACAGAAATGCTGTGGAAATGGGCACTGTATCACAGGGACAGTACAGCTAGCTCCACTTAAGAGTGTGTTTTCTCCTCCAAACTTCAGATTGCTTCTTTTGAAAAAGGACGTAAAACTGTTGAACACGTCAAAGAAAGAAAATACAGATTCGAGAAAAGCCTGAAAAAGTGAGTCTCACAACCCTTAAGATTTACGGTCAGATCCGTTTGAGGGGTCCCGAACCCCAGGTTGGGAAGCACTGTTTTAAGTCCACGCTCAGTAATGTTCTGAGTTCAAGTCTGGTGCAGTCAAGAGAGTCTTTCTTGCCCCACAACTTTGAACAGTATAATAAAGATGAAACACAAGATACGTATATGCGCTTTTTCTACGTTTCTCTACGTTTAATAAGGGGATTAAAAGTTTGCAGTACAATCCTGACTGCTCTCAAATAGACGTGAGGGAACACAGAGCCAGTTAACTTAATTACTGCCTGCAAACAAAGAAGCTATTTCCCCGCCTGGATTCATTTGCTAATCATCAAGTTTAAAGTAATGAATAAAGACTTTGAAATGAGATTACTGTTTGTAAGAATTATATTGGTGTATTTTACCGCACAAATAAGCACGGGTAAAATAAAGAATTGTGCACAAGGCTGTGACAAGCGTATGTAAGCATGAAAAAGCGACTTCATCTCACAGGAAATGGGACATTCAGCCCTTAATTAGGTTTTACTGTATACTGCACATCTTCCCCTGCAGCCATATCTGCACAAGGTATGCAAACCATATGGCACGGCAAAAACATCTGCTGTGATGGGAGGAAGGAGGCATCTTCAAACGCTGGCACTGAAGCTGCCAAGAGAGATACTGTACTTGTGAGTACTATTTCCATTTTCTGTTATTTATAGCCATGTGACTGGGGATGGACTGTGCCCGAACAATGGAGCCATCACTGTGTGCCAGATCTCCAATCCCACACATCCACAGCAACGACAGGACGCATCCAAGCGTCCTCAGCCTTCACGCTGAGAGTGAGTCGCTGTGCTCACATTGCTCAGTGCTCTTAGTAGAACCCCGGGGGCACACTGGGGTTGGAGCTGAGGAAAATAACTCCGCCTGCAGTTGGAAACGAGTACGAGGCCGGGTAATAGGAAAAGGGGCTGGGTGCGGACATGGAGCCCAGGTTACAGACAGCAGTGAAGCAGGGCACCGCTGAAACTTCTGTCTGAAAGGAAGGTGAAGGATGGGGCTGTAGGGCTGTGAAATCTGACATTGAAATCAAGATGGCGGAAGATCTTAACCAGGAAAGTTCAGTCTAAATAGTGTTTGGGAATAATTCTAACCTGCAATCTATCATCAGCAATGGCAGGAGGGCACGGAGGGTGTTCAGAATTTGCAAAACTGTATTCCCATGACAAAAGAGCATATGCAGCACCAAACAGACATCTGATAAGACATGACAAAGCTGATATAACCTCTTTATTAAAGCCTGTCAGTTATCCGTGATATTTATGCCTTTTAGACTTGAAACAAGCCTGTCAGATTACAGAAGATCTTTCCTTTCCTCTATTTCTCTCTCAAAGTCACTGCTGAATGCCCAAAGCTAAAAATTGTTTTTATTCCAATGTCATCTCTTTGTTAAATCTAGAAAAGCACCTGTTTTAACCAGATGATCAACATACTATCCTTAGACAAGTGCTGATAAGGATTCGTCCATGAGTCAGGTACAGGTTTGAAAAATAGTAAAAGTCTTGAAAAACAATTTTCCAAAGATAACAAACTGAAAAAGTGTCATTAGAACTTATGTTCATTAGTCTCTTATTGCTGTGAACATTTTAGCGTGTAGTGTGCTACATATAGACAATCTTGTCTTTTGTTTGGTCTAGAATTCTGACTCTGCTTTTATACTGGTTAGCTTAGCACAGTGTTAGCTTATTAGGCTTGTCAGGTAAACAGGAGTGGATACTTTGTGATTTGCTAAGATTTATTCAGAGGGAAGGCTGAGTAGTGGCTGTTGGTGAGACTAGTGGAACCAGTTATACAGTGATGATAGTTGGACAACTGAGCAGTTCTGGCTCTCAGATGACGCCGCCTATCGACACAGAGCCAGGTCATGTCACCAAGTATCTGTTCTTTGCTTTAGTGAGGATAGGATTCAGGAATATTTTAAATGTGCAATAGCAGAGAGTGGTAAAAAATTTCTGATATAACTACTAAGTTGTGGAGGTAAGGTTGTAGGCTGGACTTCTGAATGGGCCATGGCATTAAGACGGTTCTGCCTATCAAGCCAGTGGGCCCGGCCCGGCCCGGCCATGGCAGCTGAGCCTAAGCAGATACAATGTAGATTGAAGGCTGGATCAAGCCGCAGAGTATCTGCTCTCTGCGATGGTGAGAGTAGGAGTTAAAAGCAGCTTAAATGGTGAGTGGAATGGTGTCGCCTGTCATGGGGTCTAGCTTATTCGTGAAGGCGTAGCGTGATATCCCCTGCAGGGATTTAGTGACAGGTCAAAATATTATCTCACATGAATCCTGGGTTTCCATAGGAATGCTCATCCAACTTTTGATATATTCAACTGTGTCCCGATATCATAGAAACTGTATGGGATTCTGAGACTTAAGCCTCTTGCTCTACCATTTCCAGCAAACACAATAAGCAGGCAAGTCACAAGCATTTCCCAACTGTGGTGTAAAACTCTTCTGAATACCTGGCATGGGTCAGAAAAATCCTAAATCTTTTCTTGAGGAGAGTTTAAATGCCATCACGATTGCTTTGTTCCTGTTAGGCCACTCTTACCTCTGACATTCAGATTCAAATCAGGCTGCTATTGTACTGGAAGGGTAAACATTTGGCTGTATAATATTTCCATGAATGCATGACTGATTGCTGAACAGCTGAGGTGAAGGAGACACTCACGTGTTTAGAGAGGTTGTCGCTCTTGCAGTCTAAATCGTACCTGCAGAGAAGAGAGAAGAGATGACACATCAGAACCGAGGCCATGTTGGGTTGCAAGGTTTGAGCAGGAAGCCTGTGACTGAAAGGCTGCCAAAACACAAATTAGTAGTCTATGACACAAGCTTCTCTCCTTCATCACCTTCCATTAATGCAAGGCACTTCTCCACTAATCACTGCAAAGAAGCTGTTCAGGTTTAAAGTAGGCTTGTGATTATGACAGCAAAAGCTTTACTGATCTGATTTCATGCATGAGGGTACAACAGTATCAGTGGCCTCGGTATCATTAATGGCTGTCACATGAAAATCTTAGTACTTACACAGAAAATGTTCCACTTTTTAAGTATTGATGTGTTAGTAGCAGTACACAATGGCAATTCTAGCTGGTTCATAATTTGAATTAATTATACAAAGACAGAATAATCAGGGAGATCTATCATCTAAAAATGTTTAAGATACTGCAGTAGGATATGGCATATTATATATTGTACGGCATATTATAATCAGAAAATCAAAGTAGAAACAAAAATCCAGTTAAAGAAAAAAATAGGTGAATTAGAACCAGAAATCATCTTTTTTTCTCCTTTTTGGTCAAAACCTGGCACCTACATCAGCCATACTGCAACTCAGCCACTGACAGGTGGGTTGGGGATTCAGGTGTGTTATGCTAACAGCAGCTATTGTAGCCTTAAGCAGAGTTGAAGAGAAAGCTACATACTGCAGGTCTGGTAAGCTCAATGCTTTCTAACCCCACACCCCCAGACTTTTTCATTCTCAGACTTCAGACCCAACCGACATCGACTCAAGTGACATCACTTGAGGCAATTTATCAAATTTCACACAGCTCCATCTGGAGCCGCAGAATGATTTACACATAGCAGTAGTATGTCATGTGTGAACATTCTTCTCTTGTTCTCCACCAAGTAAACAGTTCTCCACTATAAGAACAAAAGATTTTTCTCTGAAAAGTAAAGGATTTTTGTAGATATATAATATGATTTCCACAGCGGCACAGCTCGGCCGAGTCCAACAAGCTAGATTCCTACAGCTTGTCCATTCACATGTAGGAACATTCCTCCTGAACCATAAGTAGCAGCTATATTGTGCAGACCATATGATCCACTCGCCTCTCTGGAGAGCAATTTATCCAGCTTTATTTACTTCCTGTAACCCGTCACCTTCCTAGGTGTCTCTGGTGTGTGTGTGGTGTGTGTGCAGCAGTGCGTAGTGGAGTGTGTAAATGGGAGATCCTGAGCGTTTCTTTCTACAGACAGCATGCCATGTACGATAAGGCGCCTGCTGACAAAACTGGGAGACACTGTGTGTCACTACAGGAGGGGGTGGGGGACTCCAATACGGAGCTGTTACTAATGTAATTCCATAAGAGCAAGGAAACATGGTGCTGTTACGCAACGAGCCGCCGGCAAAATGCACAGGTGCGCTTCATGTTCTATTCGCCCCGTGCCTCTGTCACTCCCAAATGTTCATAAATGATTCATTTAATCTTATTTAATAATGAGAGACCCAGAGTGAGAGAAAGAGAGACAGAGAGAGACAGAGAGAGAGACAGAAAAACATACTACTGATGTATGTACGATGGATGATTTGGCCGCACATATTCATGCACACACACACACACACACGAGTGTTTGCAGGAGTAGATGTCCCACGGCGCCTCGTGAGTGCACATTTGTTGTGTGTGACTGAATGAGTGTGAGTTTATGTGGATGACATCACTGCATCGGCACTGGGCCAGACAGGATTTCTCTTGGTCCTGTGCTGTCTGTCTTGCGGGGAGGGGGGAGGGGGCTGCTCAGAGCTCCGTTTGAACTGAGCAATGATGACTAATGATGGCACACAAACAAACAGGGCCGGAGAGGAAGGCAAACAACAGACGACAGTGAACTGACACTTGAGCTCCATTTCCTAATAGTTTCATGAAACCTTCACAAGGCCTTTATACCTTCACACGAGACGCTCGATGTTTCATTAGCATATTTGGCTCTGTCACAGATTTTCCTGAACTTGGCATTTTACCAAAAATACTGCTATAAAAAGAAGGGAATGATGTACTTCCAATTTTTAGGGCAAGTATCAGTTTCTTTGGAGTTTCCCTGTTTCATTGTAATGTATTGTAATGAATATTTACATGTGGAATATGGATTTTTTTTTTTAAATTAATGATACATAAGGAATCATTGTTGAATAGTAGAACATTTTAGTCATTTTCAGAGTTCATTTTCATGCATAATAATGGTCAAATACTCAACGGTTCAAATGTAAATGATCCATTTGTTGCTTGAGATACATTTTAAATCCATGTTGGTTGTCTGTGTCGGTCATAGGTTTAATTACAGGAAATTACAGGAAATCATGGCTGGGCATCAGAATTAGATCTCAGAGTTTTCGATTGTGCTTATTACTGCAAAGAAGTTTTCACCCGTGTCTGTTTGTTGGTTTCTTTGTTTGTTTGTCAGTAGGATTGTGCAAAAACTACTGAACCGATTGGCACCAAATATGGTGAAGGGTTGGAGCACAGGCCGGGGACTAACACTTTAAATGTTGGTCTCCATCTGAATAAAGGGGCAAATCCATAAATTTCTTATTACTTTCCTTAACACTGCAACAATTCCATCAGTATCTCAGGAATTAATGTCTGATGTAAAATGAGTGTTGAGATGTTTGACTTGGTGTTATTCAGTGTAGAGCCACATAATAATCTGGGTCTGACGGACATGTGTAGGATTGTTTGGCCTTGCTGGAGGTATGCATTCTGTTCAGTGACATTCTTGTTGATTCTGGTTCTTATTGAATCCAAGATCTATTCTCAGGAATATTATTTTGCCAAGGAAAGAAAGCAAAATATGGCTAAACCAAAAACACACTTTTATTTTCAGCAGATTTTGATTGCATTGGAGTAGTTTGAAATAAATGACGAGGTACAGTAATTGTGATTCCTTCTGGTTTAAAGATGAAATGCATATTAGCTTTTTTTACATTTGTTTTTTTGATTTTTAAGCATTGACTGATTCTGAGGTACCATGACTTTAACTCCAACAACACTGTAAATGTAGGAAATGCTTCTTTGCAAAACAGCTGTGTCTTCTAATGCATGAAATTACAGTCCACTGTATTGTGCACACTACAATGTACATGTGCATGACTGGTGAGATACATTTTGTTTCCTAAAATTGATATTTAAAAAAAAATAAAAAAATCACACTTTAACCTGAGTTTCAACTCAGGACTTCTTGATTTCCAACTGTAGAGGAAATATCTTCAATCCACTGAAATAAATGAAATAAATACAGCTAGATCCCTCTTTTACTCACACTCTCCACACTTGATTAGACAACCAACCACCCGATGTGTTTGAGTGTGTGTGTGGGGGGGTTCTACCGGCTTCAGTGAGCATCACAAATTTCAATTCTACCCAAAAAAAGAAAAAAGAAAAAGCTAAGAGGAGCCCTGAACATGGCCAGCAGTGAGATGAGGGTTAACAGGATTTCCAGGCATGGATAGTAGCAGAGGAAGCGAAGTGTGTCGTGGCTTTGGGGTCTTCGGGTAAGGAGAGCGTGGGATGGTTCAGCAGCAGCTATACTGGTGGTTTGCGGGCAGCTCAGCATTGTCTATGGATGTTGTGAAGGGATGTGAAGCACTGAGTTGAAGTGAGGGAGGTTGAGGTAATGAAGGGTTGCAGGAGCTGCAGGAGCTATAGTGTAAAGACTTCCAGACCTCAGGACAGAGGCTGAGGAGAGCGCGAGTAACCACTGGTTACATGTGTTGTGTGTACGTGTGCGTGTGTGTGTGTGTGTATGTGTGTGCATGCATGTTAAAGCTCGACATGAGTACAAAAGAATGTCTGAGAAGCAAAGTGTAAATGTGTGTTCTGAGGGCAGGCATGCATGTGTGTGTGTGTGTGAGTGTGTGTGTGTGTGTGTGTGTGTGTGTGTGTGTGTGTGTGTGGCAGCCATGTCCTCGCTGCGAGTGATTGTAGGCCCATCAGCCCATAAGACACTAACGGGGCCCGATGCACACCCACAAGCCATTTGGGGAGTTGGACTAGTTGAGTGCGTACACACACACACACACACACACACACACACACACACACACACACACACACGCACACACACATACTCTGGCAAATATGCACTACATTCCACTAGCACGAGGGAATGGGAATATACAGACGTATGGTAAAACAAACAATCCAGTATCACATTAATATTATTATTCATACTTGCCTTGCCGAGCACAAAATCTCAACAGCCATGCTCACGTAGACAGAAATGAAAACACACACACACATCATTAAAAAAACAAATGTCCAAACACACATACGCTCAGATTCACACACTAACATCATACGCACACATCACACTTTCATCCAAAAAACAACCTGAACACAACTAAATGTATATACACACACTTTATCTGACAGACTGAGCATACAACCTAAATACACACACACAATCAAACAGCTAGCATCTCTCCTTGACCTTCACTGCAACCTCCCACAGTTTGTAAGCAGCATGTGCCCCTGCTGACAGGCCAACAAGTAAACAAACAAAGAGCCGTTCCATATTTCATGAGCTATCATGGGAAAATACAGTGAATATGCGTGAGGCTGGAACACAATAGAGAAAAATCCTGATTATCATAATCACTTGGACAGGTCGACTTTTAGTGCTACATGAGGAGATTTGACTTTTTTTTTTTAAAAACTTTTAACAGCAACATGACTCACAACACAGGTGTATCTGATGTGTTCAGGATACGATGTAAATATTTTATTATTCTCTGCAATAAATACTTTTTTATCAGACACCAGGAAATCTGTCCGTCTCAACACACCTGAATCTAATGAACCAATCACAGCAACCTTCTAATTCTACATCAATCACATTACCTGCCAGTTCACTCACCTTCCTACTAATGAGCATGGCTGCTTCAGTGATTCGGGAGCTTAGCAACAACTTCATATTATTATGAAATTTACACAAGCTTTATACAGTCTATACTGTGATGTCTTCAGCAGATAAGACATAATTAAGATTCTGATTTGAAAAATGTTATACAAATAAATTATAAATAACCCATAAAATGTTATGTTTGTTGTTTAGGTGTTGATCTATTTTCATACCTACTACCCTGTTTCAAATATATATTTATGCTTACATTTGTTTAGCATTGTTGTCTTTGTTTAGCTGCATGGTAAAACTGGTATTTTACTGTATATTTGCTCTCAGCACTGTGTACAAGATACTGTGGGGGCCAGATTTGGCTCAGGAGCCACTATTTACAACTCCTAATTTATTTACTTTGTTTGCACGATTCAACTTTTCAAAAATACATAAATGTAATTAGTTTGTAAAGTCATCAGCAGTTTATTGTTGAATTACTAAAATTTCTGTCATGTTTGATATGATACATAAAAATATGTTTATAAAACAATTAATCGATTAAAAAAATAAGTTTTCATTTTCAGTTGTATTCTATCATATTCCAACTTCAGCATCAGCTGAGTAATGTCCAGTCATTCTTCAACTTATTGCCATTTGCTGCTGCAGCTCTCTCCACCACCACATCCTCCTTCTTACTGTATGTCCTAGTTATGACATGAGATTTAGGACATTGCTGAGATTAAGATTTAATGTTCATGTCCTCGTTAAGGTGGAATTCACAAAATGCTCATTGCTGCTCAGATTCTTTGAGAGTTTCTTCAGGAAGTCAAATAGCAAAAATCTAACGGTTAACCTAACTATTTGCTGTAAATGGTCAATTCCTTGACGTATTTGACTCTTTGTGTTGCCTCATACAACACAAACTCAGACAAGGAGGAATCTTCTTAATGTTACATACAAATATACACTCTTGAACCACTTTATTTGGAACACCATATTTATATTTGGTAGGGTCTCTCTTTGCTCTCAAACAGCCTCAGGTCTTCGTGTCATGGATTTCATAAGATGTTGGAAACTTTCCTCTGAGACTCTGCTCCATGTTGACATGACTGCATCACATCATTTCTGCAGATTTGTCAGCTGCACATTCATGCTGCCAATCTCCTGTTCTGAAGTTCACTGAACTCATTGTCATGTTCATGAAACCAGTTTGATACAACTTTTGATTTGACACATGGAGCATTATTATGCTGGACGTAGCCATTACAAGATGGCAAACTGTGGCCATAAAGGGATGAACATGGTCAGCAACAATACTTTGAGAGGCTGTAGCATTCAAATGATGATTGATTGTTATTAAGGGGTGCAAAGGGTGCCAAGAAAACATTCCCCACACCATAACACCACCAGCAGCAGCCTGGACTGCTGACACAAGGCAGGTTTGGGTCATACTGTTGACACCAAACTCTGACCCTATCATCTGCTGCCTCAGCAGAAATCCAGATTCATCAAACCAGACTACATTTTTCCAGCCTTCATCTGTCCACGATTCATGAGTAGAGAATATGATGGGGACTTGAAATGAGCTGTGAGGGACACCAGAGGTGCTTGGTTTCCACTGTAGCAGCTGAAGAATCTCTGGTTTGAACAGAGCAGCTTCTTTTTGAGACGTAAGGACTGAGAAAACTCTGTGCTGACCCAGAGATACCCAGAGCTTAAGGCAGTTAATTAAAATTGTATGATCAACTGTGTCAAAAGCCGCACTTAGGTCTAAAAGGATTAAGACAAAGCAGTCTCCTGCATCTGCTGTTCAAAGGAGGTCATTTGTTTCATGAGTTTTTTTCTGCACTGCGTAACACCTGAAAACATTATTCAAATTTATTCAAAAAATTGAAAAAAAAGTGTAATAAAAAAACACAATTTACAAAAATGTAGAAAAAAACGACAGAGATAGGAGTTGATTGATTATTCCATTAACATAATACTGTCAGGACATACTTGTCTTTTCAGTGGTGAAATGTGATGATTATCATCCATTTTCAGAATTGCTCAAAATGCCGAGTGTATAATTCACTGTGGGACATTCTGGCCTTGGTTTGTCTCAAAGCATTGTATGAATGAGATGAATTCACATGGAAATGCTGGTGAAAAAGTGGCACGAAAACTTGTCTTTTATTTAAAGGGGAGAAGACGTACATCTCCCTCTGCACAGACCATGAATATTTCAGTCTTAACTCTGCTCCACACTGAGCAGCACTCTCACCCACGCCTACACAACACACAAAAATACACAACAACAAATACACACTCAACAACACGCATAAATCAATTGTTAACTCACAGGTCAAAGCGTAGATTCTGCCTCTCCTCAAAGAAGTAGTCCAGGATGAATTTGCGAACAAAGTCAGGGTTGAGGGTGTTGTCTATGACTTCTGTCCTGCCAAACTAGGAAAGAAGTGAGACAGGGGATACTTGGTTAATGACTGCCATCAATATTCATTCAACTAACTAAAAACTGAGTGACCAGAAGTAGAGAAACCCCTGTAATACAATCCAGGCAACAACAGTTATTTAATAAAAATACTCAAATTCCTCACATTGTAAACATTCTAACATTGTCATTTTTTAGATCATGCTTAATATATAATAATTTTACATGCTAAATGTTAGCATGTAAGCATTCAGCGCAAAGCAGAGCTGATCCCAAGTTCACCTAAGGCCAACAGCTTAGAGTACAGAAGGAGATCTGAGGTTGACGATGAAAAGCTGAGTCTGACGAGCTGAGTTTGAGATGTACTAAAACGGCCAGAGGATAAACCATTATGATGCAGGTAACAATAGAGTGTTTCCTCAGGCAAAACTTTTCTCTCCATTTTTCATCCATCCAGCAATTTTGTTTCTAGAGCTACAGCTACTCAGGGGTAGTATGTTTTGTAATTGTCATGTAATCATTTCATGTGCTCTATAAATCACTCACTTAAAATAGAAAAGCTGCATACATTATAACATGATTGAAGCTTGTAGTAGTTCACATTAGAGGTCTTCATGGGTCCCAGACCTGGACCTTGGACCAGATCCAAAAAGAACCCATAGTATACCTACCCAACCCCAGTGTGTTTAAATAAATAAAGACTTGGTGCCTGATTGACAAAATTTACAACATGAGAGCTGCTATTTGAATTGTGAGATTATGTTTCTCTTGTTCATTGTGTTTCACTACTAAAAACATTGGGCCTTATTCACCAACCATTCTTAAGAAGAGATTTCTTACTTAAACCCACTTACACACTTTTTACAAAGATTCTGACATTCACCAATGTTTTCTTATTTGGGATTTGTTCTTACGTAAGAACAGAATCTACACACACCCAAGCATACTCTTATGCACATTTTAGTGCTGACATGTTTGAGCAAAATAACTGGTTATTGCGTTTTCTTCGGTTCTACAGTTATATAATTATGTAATAATTATAAATAATATTATATTATTTAAATTACAATAATACTTTTCGATCGTTTACTTATACTAATTAGGGTCAACTGGCACACACTTTCAATTCATGAGGAGATTGGTATTCATCAATCTAAGAACACAGGTGCGCACAATTCTGCAGTTTAAGAACACGTTCATGAATCTTTTCTTAAGGACTTTCTTAAGAACAACTTAAGAAAGAATTTAAGAAAATACTTAAGATATTGGTGAATGAGGCCCAATGCTTGAAAATATACAATAAATATGATTCAGACAACTCGGGTCCTGGCTTGGGTCGCAATCAATAGGAAATTAATTTACTTTTGTCACACAAACATGTTAACATGAATCACCCAGGAGATGATACAGTAACAGCAATAGACATAACTACACCTCCTGGAAAGGAATGTTAAGTTACTGGGCACATAACAAGTAAACACAGCAACAAAAGTGAGCTGTGTTAGCTGTGATAAATTCAAACTAACACACTGATCCAACAGGCCGAACCTGAAGCATTTCCAAGGACAAAAAAAAAAAGAAAAAAAAGGCCAGCCTCTCAAAATCTCACTGCAGTCCTTCAATATGACTTTTCTGAAATGTTGCACTGCTTGCCATTTAAGCTCCTTGGAAGCATTCACTTCCCCCCCCCCACCCCACCACCACCACCACCACCCCACCCCACACTCACCTCTCTCCATTCCCTGTTGGCTATTCCTTGAGTGTAGAGCACACAAACTGTTGAATTAGAAACAAGGGAGGGGAGAGAAACAGGGGAGGGTTAAAGTGATTGACTGATTAACAGTGAACAAATAATGCAGAGAAGTCAGCTGAGAGCGTGTTCTTTCCACAGACAACATGAGAGGAAAGCTCTCTAATTAAATGTCACTAGAACTTTGCTGGCAGCATAATGATATTTCAGAGAGGCAGAGAGGAGGGAGGGACAGGGAGGATGGGATGGGGTTAGTGGATGTTTGTGTGGGTGGAGGAAAGTCCTCCTTATTGACATTCGAGCATATCCGTCTTGGAGTGTTTTTTGATGACGGATCACTAGCGACAAGAGAGGAAGGTAATCAGCTGGCACTAAAATGACATTTCATTTGCATTCTAGCAGCCGTTACTGTATTCACACACGCCTGTCACATGGCAGCGACTCACAACTCTGAAATGCCCGGGGACTGGACATTTGCAAATCTGCTGTAATTGGTTAAATGTTTGTATAATGAAACAGTGAGTAGTTTTAGGATATTTTTTGTCATTAGCTAATAAAATATGTCATTATGTTTTGGTGCGTCTTATCTCTGTTCTTACTTCTTCTGCTGACTCAGGTCTCTCTAGGGATCAAGAGAGATCTCGATCTCAATGAGTTTACCTATCTAAATTAGGGTTACACTATGTATGTCTGTTTAGTAGGGGTGTAGCAGTGCAGAAAAGTAACATTTCAGTACATACATGTTAATTAACTGTTCTTTATGTTTTCGGTACAGTGAAAAAAAAAACATGAAAAACATTAAATTTCTATTAATTTATTTGTAAATAAACGTGTAATTGTAAACTTGTAGCCCAGTGACAGACTGGCTATGGTTAAGGCTAGATTATATTAATTTAGATCACAACGCAACATCCTGTACCAAACAGCACGGCACAAATACATGTACTGTTCCCTCCCTACAGTTTAGTAAACTGGGTTTTGTAGTACTAATAACAGCCGCTTGCACCAGTAGTTTTGTATTCAGACTTCAGTCAAGTTATAACATAGTGCAAGTCTTTACAGAGCAGTGATTTACTCATCAGTAAGTTAAAACAGGGCACATGACCCTTGTGAATAAAGCATAGAAAATAAATAAGTAAAAATTAGTAAGTAATTACAACAGGTGGCACCACAGAAATTCGTTTGTACAGATAACTCGTTCTTTACATACATTCACTGCCAGGTGTAAATATAGCGTAGCTAACTGAACCAACTCACAAAGCTAACGTTAGCTTGTTACTATATAACCCATTTAGATTGAAGGGGTAAAAGACATAGTGGAAAATATGGTTAATATACAGTATCTGCCATAACTCATTATCAAAATGCTGTTAATAATGATGTAAACTTGGCAAATTTGAAATCACATTTCACAAAAAAATGAAACAATATTCCTCAATTTACAACTTGTAATTCTAATAAAGTAAGACAAGCTAACTGACTAGGTTAGCTAGCTTCTCCTTTAACTCTCATCAATTAAGCAAATAATATTTTGTTCAACTTAAAGGAACTGAAGCAGTGAACAGTTTGTGCACGGTTGGTGATGCACAAAGCCTGGGTCCCACCGCTCAGCTCCAGTAAAACACCACCACGGGAGATGAACTGGACTCACTGGGGTTCGAGTAAAACTTGCATCGTTTTTTTGGCATTGTATGTTGTGGCATGTAATTGGCTGGTATAAGGCTTTGTGTTAATTAATAGCCTAGATGTATGAAACAAATCATATCTACAGTAATGTCTACATTAGCAGTGTAAGCACTGCAAATTCCTCCATAGTGACATTCAGTCGTATTTTTCTGATGGGGCACTAGAGTGTATTTAATGTTGGGACAGTGGAATTTACAAGTCCCTTGTTCAATATTCACATTGTATTGAATTCTGAGTCAGTTGTGAAGAAAATACTAGACATTAAATGTTAGACACAATGCATGATTGTGCGGCACTGTTGTAGTGAGTGGTGAATGATTTCAAACACAATGTTTGATGTAAATGTAATTAGATGTCCATATGACTAGTGTCAAGCTAAACACAGAGCGCTGAAGCTCAACCCTGTTGAGTGAAAGCTATTTTGATTACGTGCTGCCTTACAGGGTTTGAAAGCTTATAAATCTATTTCAAAAAGGTGAAACTATTTAAAGTAACATCAAAGCTCTAAAATAAAGCGGACACACTCTGTTCAGAACTACATAAAAAACAGAACTTGAGTTGAGCTTGTGACATCTGATTATGAAGGCAACAACTTCTACTGCACTGACATACATTATCATTAATTACAGCTCTAATTAATTGTAAATTTATGCCTGAGTTAGTGTATGAGCTACCACCAACTGATGAAATGACTTTTATTTTTTTAATTTAATCATGGACTCGTTAACGGTTGTGACTGTGAGTGAAAATCATCCTTGGTTTCAGAATCACCAGGCCTATCTGATGAATTCCTGACATTTCATCTTTTAGAATGAATCTCAGGTTGCGCCCAGATACATTATATGATTACTAATATTATGTAAAAACTGATGTTTTCTTCCGACTTCCAGCTATGTTGTAAATGTCACTGTTCTTGAGCGCAACACAAACAACAGGCATTCTGATTCCCCTGCGTCTGGTCTGGTGGCAGAACAGCTCAAACTTGCCATGTTTTGGGAGACTGTCAGTCTGGATGGTGTATACGTTGCACTGTGGATGATGTGCAGTGGGTTGGGGCTCAGCTGGTCGAATATACGGTCGTCCTTTAATCTTGCCACAAAGCGTCAGATAACACATGGTCTCTGCATTATTGTGCAAGGGAAAAAGCTATTTATCAATCACACACCCGTAAATAGCGATGCTCCTCGCATCCATACAGGCGCCCTTTCAACTCCTCCTATTCATCAGGCTGATGATGAGGGCAGGAACTTGACAATAGCACCGCTAACACCATCTCTGCTCTGAATGTAGGAGATACTGACGGTGCATACTTTGATAATGTGCCTGTCTGCTTAATGCCTTTTTCCAATCTGCTGAAGCACACTGATCAAAGCACATCCACATTCACACACATGTATAAACACACACAAACATGCACAAAACAGAAACACTGGATTGTTGTCCAGTTTTATAAGCTAATATGAATATGGTACATGAGCCTGCCTGAGGCCCTGGATGTGTGCACTTTTTGCATGTGTGTGTGGCTCTGCTGAGGCGATCTAATGCTGTGTGACTGGGGCCAGTGCTGTCAGCAGAGCAGAGACATGGACGCAGCACAAGTGCCTCCTTGCATAAACGTTGGGGCGGGCAGGGATGCTCATCCTCCTCTCCCACCGTCTGACACTTAAAGGTCCAATCGGCGATTTGTGGAGCTCATCAATTATGGGTTCACACACACCAACCAATGCTAAAAACACCACTGTGTTCGCTGTACAGCACCCAGGTGGCAGAGTGCTGAATATTTAGGAAATGAAACAAGGTGATGCTGGAAAAACTGCATGTTAACCAAACCCTGGAAAAGTAGAGGGTAAAAATAAAATATAAATATGTTTCAACTTTATCATTTCAGCATAACTCAGAGTATTTTCCTCCCATCATGGTTATTTTTAGAGGGCTTTTAACCGACAGGACTGTCACAGTCTGTTACAGAAAACAAAGCAGGAACGACGGATGAAAACAGCAAGGAACTACTTCACAATCTTCCAGCTCGTCTGTGCACGTGTGCCTGAGTATGTGAGTATAAGAGGACCTGTTCTCAGCATCTAGTGAGGCTGGGTTTTATTTTCAGTTATCAACAATATGGCTGATAGGCAAATCTCTTTCATTATACAAATCAAAAAAGCTGCAGTTCTCAAATTCTAAATGTCAAAACACAAGCAGCCAAACATGAACTTCAATCAGAAACTACTGATTACTACTGAGGATCAGACTAGATGATATATATATTTTTTTTTTTAGATAGTCACAGTATCAGATGTGACGATGATCACAGAGTCATAATCTCTCACTGTGCCTTGGTAATGATATTGATCATAGCTTGCACTCTTTCATAACTTGCGTAATGTACATAGGTGATTGTGAAGATATGACTGAGGGTTTCCGTAAGATTTAATTACAATTACAATTTAATTACAACTGTTTTGTCTAATAAGATGTTACGCAGCCAACTGCCACTAGCTGGGGCTGCAGACAGCAGTCCACTCAGGTGTTGGAAACCAGCAACAGTATTTTCATTTAGAAAATGAAAATAAGGTTGTATGTAGGCTGTGTCAGAATAAGCCGGTATATAACCACTCGATAGGCTTGGGCGATATCCAAGATTTAATATCCTGCCCACATATGGCGATGTACAATATTACTGCAATATTTGGGCTGGAAAATAATTGTTATGTTATTGTATTTTATGTTTCAGGTATAAGTGACAGCAATTCACAGTTTTATTTGTCACGTGCCAAGGTACAATGTACTGTAAGCAAAGCTGTGAAATGAAGGCTGGACTCAGCAGGAGGGCGGACTGTTCAAAACTGTAAAAATATTCTGACCTAATGAGGAATATTGCATACGGTGGGAAATATTTCACGATATTCAATATTATCGAATTTCAGCTCCAGCCTACCACTCAACTACAGCAATGTGTAACTACATTCAGCACAGGTATGTGGGCGTTAACCTGCAAGGTAAGAAGGCTGCTGGCACTGGCACTGCTAACATTAGCCACACTCGAAACCACTATGACATCGTTTACACGCTGTGATCCCACTCAGTTTGTCTATTGAGGAGTCGAATAGTCAAGATTTTAATTTCCATTTAATCGACAGGGGAATTAGTCATGAGGAACATCCATCGTCGATACATCGAGGGGTTTCACACGTCCTGCCTTGGTTGTCTTCCACCATGATACACGACAGCTGTTGTGCCCGACACTAATTCTGTCGATTATCTGGTTGATATTGTGAAGTCTGATCCTGGCATTTCTAAACAAGATTATGAATCTGATTCAGACCGTGCCAGTTTTTGGTACTTGACAGTTTGATAGCCCTAGTATAATGTTGCCTTCTCTTTACAAGGAAAAACGCCTTTAGTCAGACACTTTACATTTCTTTATCGGACAAATTACTGTTAGATTCCACATTGAGCCTTTAAAAACCACTGGACCAGTTGCCAAAATGAACTCCTGCTGTCAAGGGAGTGAGGAGTGTGTATGTGTGAATGTGTGTGTTTGTGTGTCCTTTAATCTGTAGGAGGGAAGTGGCTGGTTTGTGTGTGAGGATGATCTGGCTTTCCTCACTCACGTTGGGAGCGGAGAACAGTGACGAATACGACCCCTGACATATGCAAATGTCTACTAATTCACATTAGCAAGGCAGAGCATGTGTGTGTGTGTGTGTGTGTGTGTGTGTGTGTGTGTGTGTGTGTGTGTCCGTGTGTGTGTGTCCATGTATGTGTGTCCATGTGTTTGCCCAGTTTAAATCTGCCTGAATATGGTGGATGTTTGTCTGTGGATATTTGTGTTTGTCTCCAGAATTGAAGGTGCTGAGAGCTGGTGTGTGTGTGTGTGTGTGTGTGTGTGTGTGTGTGTGTGTGTGTGTGTGTGAGTGTGTGTGTGTGTGTGTCAGGAGGTGAGCTTACTTGGATCAGACTTGGAGAACGTGTCTCTGTCCAGGAGATTTCTGAAAAACAAGAAAACAAAGAGACACATTGACATAAAAATTAATTGCACAGCTGTCCCACTTCAACAAAGAAAGTGAGAACTAGAAAGTTATTACATCATTAAACCTTGCCTAATTAGCTCTCTCACTACACTGGCAACTTGTTTACCCATAATCCTCCCCTGACTTGATTAACAAAAGCTATTTCATCCAGTCACTGCAGCAACATTAAACAGACTATAAAATTGAGCTTAAAGTGGGGCCCATTTATATTTCAAACATACAGAGAAAACAGCAGAAGAGACGACCTATTTTTCACTTTTTTGCACTCCCTGGGTGCCGGCAACAACAGTGGAAGCTGCCATCAAATTTACATGACATTCTGGTCTTCGCTCTTTGCATGGGGATGGATAAATGCACCGAAGAGTCCCACTGCAGAGCAGATGCTCGGCGCCACTGAGGTGCTCCACGGTTAAACAGCTCTGAAGGAATTAAATATGCACACAAATACGACAAGCCACAGCTGCCTGAGACTCGAGAAGAAAGAAACTAAGGAGCAGCCCGGGCTCTGGAAAGGGGAGACCCGGCCTGTTACGTCAGCACTGGTGGGCCTTTGTGGTTTTAACTGTGTCATTTGCTTACAGTGTCCAGGTCTCAGGGGGAGGTAGCCAGAAGGACAGGGACAAGCCCGACAACACCCAAAGGGACAGAAGTGAACCTTCACTTACTCAGCTTGTACTCCTGCCAAATCCTACATTAAAACCACATAAAGCTTTCATAGCACTAACCCAAAAAGACTAAATAATATGAGTGGCATGGCCATCAGCAGCAAGTCCAGCGGGATGATGCATTATCTAAAATCCAGTCTTGTAGAACTACTGAAAGCATTTTACAGCACATCTGAAGGTAATACAGACATAAGAGCTAAAACTATACTCATATAAAACTGATCTTGATTTAATCCATCAACTACACCACAACCACCAGCTTCACAAAAATACCATAGAGTTGAGTTATAATGTCTCTGAAACAGTGTCTATAATAAGTGACCAGAGCTGTTATCTGTGTCCTTCTCAGCATGTATGCATTTACTGTCCTTCATTCTCATTCGTCCTCTGAAACCTACTGTAGAGTCGCCTGTAAGTGAAAGAGTACTTCACCAATTCAAGGACTATTCCCAGAGTCAGGGGACTTGCAAAAGACAATTAAAAAGTATTTTCCTGTGTAGTTGAACAAGAGGTCCCTTCCCTTTTAGTAACTGCATGCTTGTTTAAAATCCCTGGCTACTACCCATGATGCATAGCAGCTGTTCCCTGGGCCCTCTCCTCACACTCATGCTCAGTTCTTTCAGAGGCAGTCCTGGCCAACAGAGATATCCTAAATAAAAACACACTATTGTGACAATAAATCATGTGCAAAGTCCTGATAATGAGAGATTGTTTCTTGGGGGAAACTTTCAGTTCATCCTGTGAATATGAGTGTGATGAAAAAAAAAACAAAAACAACTTATCGTATAATTGTATCGAGAACATTTCACAACAGGTTCTTACTTCTTTCCAAAATGACCCAAGTGAATATGTATATCTCACGTCTGTACTGACAAGATAACTTAATTGCAGCGCTATAACATATATAACGGTATAACGGTATCGTAGGTCGTACATAGGTTGCACATTTGAACAAATACCAATAGTGTTGCTCTTGTGGTGAAGACAGTCTCACATTTTATTTAGACACACAATACTTTAATACAGTAAGGATCTTCCTCATGTCTTTTTGAGGAGCAGGAGGAAGGTGCTGTCATGTACACAAACTGATGCACACACCAACTCACAACCTTACCAACGTCATACCTGATGACGGATACAGAAGTCATATTTTGGTTTGCATCACACTGAGCATATTGATAGAACAGGAAGAAATGAGTCATTTGATGGATTAAAGCCGTACAAATGTGTCACATTTAGGATCCATTGTACCTGCCATGAATTTAAGTTTACCTCAGCCATTAAGCTCCGTGCAGTAAGAAACAACAAACTTTTCACAGCCACTTTTAAAGCCTGCAGGGTGTGACTGATTCCTACAAGAGAGACTTTGTGCTGAGTATTAATTTAAGCTGTAATAATCACAGCAGCATGACTTTGTCCATATTGTTGCGCTGCTGCTGACAGAGAAAGTGAGAGAGAGGCGAAGGGGGAGAGTAGGGAAAGCGGCTCCTGCTATCATGCTAGCTGCGGGGTGAGCGCTCTGTCGCCCGTCCTGTCCTGCATGACAAGCAGTGAGTGTCTAGGAGCCGTTGATGGTTAGTGATGTATCTAGATCAGGCACTTGTGTTGTGCTGATCCCTGTGTGGCCCAGATGGTAAAACACCACGCTCTGCTGCTTCGCTGTCAGGGCACGCCCACCGGCCCCTTCCCCAGCTCTGAAACCTTAAATAAATGATAATAAGCGATGGAATTGGGGCTAGTCATATCAGGGCTGTGTTTTGTGACTGTCGGAAAGTCTGAAAGATTGTGTAAGAGTGAGAAGTGGGCGACTTCACCTGCCAAATGGGATAAATATCCAATAAAAAGCAATACTGTACCCTGTTGGCTCCCTGAGGAGTATGAGTGGAGGCAGTGAACAAGATGCAGCGGAGGAAAGACGAGGAATAAAGGAGTCTAAGGAGTGTATGAAAGACGGCACGCAACTGTACGTGTGTGTATTTGCAGGCAGACGTGCTTACACTTATATGGATACGGGAACTTCCCCCTGATTCATGTGCACCCGAGGGCTTCCACCTGGCCCTGATAGAGGCAGGCGACTCTTTAAAAAGCCCTTTCCACCGCCGGCAGCCCGGGGAATGTCTGGGCGGTCCGAGCAGAGTGCTTCATCGTTCATCAAACATTTATGAGAGTGGTCCCTCCTCGACACCAGAATTACATTTGAAATCCCACCAGTTACATCACAGCCACCTAAACATGGCAGGAGAGCTTTAAATATCTGTATGTAAAGGAGGGAAGGGGGGGGGGCATCTATGAGAGAAATTGTGATGTTTTCCAAGATGTGCTCTTTAAAAAAAAAGGGAACACTGAACATGCCTGCTTTCTGAGGGGTTGCACCCAGACGTGAAAAGAGGATCAAACAAGAATTCAGCGTAAGCACAGGCCAAGGGGAATCACTTCTTCTTTTCATATGCAGTAACTCTATATCTTGCATGTTACATTATTCCCATCACGTATAAGAAATTCCTTACATTCCTACATTTCTATACTGGCCCCACCACCACCAATCTTTATGTATCATTTTTCAGCAGATTTCAGCAGTCAAACAGTTTATACAATCCAGAAAGGGGTTTCCTTATTGTATCACAATTTTTTACAGAGCCCTAAGTATTTAGAAGGTGAGGCATGTTTCTATTAAAAGATAATCATTTCGTTTGTGTTGTTTTTTTGCAACCTACTGAGGTAAATCACCAAGTAAAGATCACTGTATATGCGCATTTAGTCTAGTTTCTGATTTAAAATAAACTTATTACAGAATACTTACAGCATTAGACAACAGTTAAATTGGCTACTTTTACAATTAATTGTTTAGTCATAAACTTCTCAAGAAATAATGAGAGGTGACACAGTCATGGTCATTTGAGTGCATTTTGATGCATTTTTCATTTTTCTCTTGATCAAAAGATTCATTAATAGACTCATTATTTCAGCCCTAACATGAAGTAGTTTTATTAAATGGACTAACATATAAAATGGCATGGTCCTCTCAAAGCACTGCACACCCACACAAGGCATTTGTGTGATTTCACCAAATTCTAAGAACAATGATAATGGTGTGAACTGTCCTACCATAACAGATGAAACACAGCTAACAAGAGGGTGAGGGAGCTGTCTGTTAAGCAGTCTGATGATGGAGGACACCGACACAGCAAGCAATGTAAAAAGCTCTGAACAGGGAATTCCCTAGAGAAACTTAAAATCTTCCATCAACGCTGCAACTGTCCTCCATTAACATTTTTACCACTAACTTTTATCGTCTGATAATATAGAATAAAAAATGATTTTACTGCATCAAACAGCCATCAACACTTTCTTTACCAATTTCCCACAATTCAACTTCCTCCAAATAACTTCACACATGCTATGAGATGGATGTGAGTGCATGCATTTTTTGCCTGGGTGGTCCTGCGGGATTGTTGGCTTTAACCCTGGCAGGGTTAGCGCCGGCTCACTGAACTCGACGGGAGCACAAGTAGCAAGAAAATGTTCTCAGCAAGAAAACCTCCTCACCGTCTTGTTTCTTAAAAGTCAGAAAGCTCTCTCACTCCCATCGTGTAACCTCACGCAAGTCCACATGGTTGACAGTTGCCATTGTGCAGGTTTGCTTACTGTTGTGTGCAGTGGCAGTCTGTGGAGCTATAAACTAGCTAATCAAAGAGGCCTCCGCTGCGAACGAAGGCGCAGTAATGAACAGCAGCTGGGAGGATAACACCAGATCAATAAGGTCAATTGAGTCTGAAGACAACTCTGAGCAATTTCTGATCAATCCAGCTTTGAATCACCGTGGACACGCTCTCAACGCCCAACGATTTTCCCAGATTCTCTGTGTTTGAATGTGTCTTCAGGGGACAATGGTGTGCTTCCAGAAATGAGCCAAAGGAATCCACATTTACTGAGAGAAAGTCACCACATCAGCAGTCCATGTACATTTCACCACAGAAAAAAGGCTTCTGAAGTTACTTTGGAACAATGACTTTCCACAACATGACTGCAGGAGCAAAATCCTTATTGCGCCTTATTGAGTCCTGTTTCATCCATTCATATCTCTTCCTAGATCTTGGAGATCAGCGCTCTACTTCACCCATCAAACCACTGGGTGTGTTCAGGGTTTCACTGTAAATCCTTTGTGGCTCCATTTTAAAATTATTGTTCAGCCCTGACAATAACATTTTCCTGACATTGATGTGAAACATCATCAAACATGCTTACGCTCATATAAACGCTGCATGATTCAACAGGTGTACCCTAAACTTCATCTCTTCAGCACTGCTAAAGTAATGACTACTGCATCCATGCTTACTTCAAGTAAGAGCAAAATAATGTGCATATTACAACTCCAACCAAAGCTGGATATACAGTTAACAGAAGGAGTTAATGGAAGACCCACCGTAGGCATATGATAAGCCTGTATCATGCTTTATATTACCCTCAGAAACTACTTCTACTTTTCTACTCAACTGGAGTTCCAGGTCTTGTTACAGGAGTCTTGTTACTGAATGTGTTTACGTTCACTCATACAGAACAGTGATCATAGTGAGCAGAAGGTCAGCAGTGTAATCGCTATGTTAGATGTCTTTCAATGAAAAGGAGAAGACAACTGAGACTCTTTCTTTAACTTCCTTAATGTTGTCTGCACTCTCAACAAACTCCAGTGTCATCAGGAACATAGTTGTCCCCACTTTCTATCTCTACAGGGTTGGGTATTTTTCGATCCTCGATAGTATCAAACAAATTTGGTACGTCCATAAAAGTATCTAAGTTTGATACCAAGCCCTATCTGCAACACACAAGGCTTTGGCAGAGAAACGCAGGGTCATCTGGAAAAAAAAGTTAAATCTGGCTCAACTTTTGCTGCAATGCAACATGTCATCTGGCAAGGTTCTGCATTTTCCAATGAAATACATGGAAGTGCACATTCCTGGTGGATTACTTTGTGGCATGAACACTGTATTTCTTCTGTTTACCTCATGATGCTCGCAATGAAAGATAAAATAATTGCCACGATAAATTGTAAAATCCAGTCTGTGAGTATTATAAAACCACTGTGCAGTGCTAAACGCGTTAATCTGCATTTTGCATGTGAACACATTCTAATTGCATTTTGATGTCAGTTTTGTCAAAAGCCCCTGAACAATGCAGACTTCAGCACCTGTCTTGGCTCAACCTTCATACAGTGCAACTGTTCTCAGATCTGATGCTGTTGTAGTATTCCAGGTGTTCTTCTCCGTCAGGACGTTTTCATTCTAGCAGTCTCATTAAGGACTCAGCAGTACTGTGTTACTGTGTCTGCAGACATCTTAACTCAAATGGAACATCTGGATATACAGAGCCCTAACAACTGTTTTGTCTTTTGTATCTTGTTGTGAGGTCATATGACCATCACTTTATACTGGATATTTATGTTAGTCTGTAGCATAACCTCTAGATGTCATGTGCATAATTTTACAGACATGTGGATGTAACTTCTGTGAATTTGAACAAAAAGTAGATCATATGATATTCTTACATATTGTCTTGGTTGTTGAGGCTGAAACTAATCATGCACTATAGAAGCTACGACTTACTGTATATATCTTACAGCATGGTCCAGACAAAGCATCTATTGTCTAATCATCATCATTTCTCAACATGTAAGAACAGAGACCAACTCCAGACACTATAAACGCACTCTTATAACCACACTCTCTCTTACATACAACAAAACTACAAACCCTACATTAACTGAAGAGCATTAGAGATTTTGACTTTAAATACTGTACTTCATAATGTATTTGTTGCTGGCTCTGAAAGTCTGAAAGTCATTCATTATTTTGATCTTAAAACACACAATCTGCATAAAACTCACATATTGTGCTCAGTAGAAAGGCATCAAACACTGGACACTACTCAACATGATGTCTTCAAATCACAGAGATGGAGGAGAGTGGCTATGCAAAAGATGAAAGCAGAAGAACAGAGGGGGCAGGAGGTGAGGTGGTTAGTAATGTGATGGAGCCATGTCGCTTCTCTGAGGTAACCAGGTGAAGCTACAGTGGCTGGCTGGTGCCTTAATTAGGCTAAATGACTGCTTCAAAAACTCATTAATACAGCCACTCACCATGACCCCCACTGGGCCTCCTGCGGTTCGGACCTGCCACCTGAGACCAACTTGATCTGTTGGTTTTATGCTCTGTGCTCTGTTTCACCTAAATGGTGCCACATTTGTACGACCAAGAACCTTTCAGGGAGAAAAAGCAACACTGAGAGGATGAAGTGAAGGGGAAAGCAGGAAAGTCAGTCTAATCACGTTTCAATCCACCTAGTTTCACTAAAGTTGATGGAACTTGAAGTTATACTTGGTTAGTTATTAGCAAACAAATCTACCTGATAATTAAAGTGGAATCAAGTGGAAATGTATGAGAAGTTACAGTTTGAAATTGAGATAATAGATAAAGCAAACAATAGGTATGAGAAAAGAAAGACAAAGAACAAATTACTCAAAGGAAAAAAAATTAAAATTGTATAAACAAACTACGTGGAGGATTTTCTGCAGCCTCGCTGCTTTGAATTTATCCTCCCTCATTACAAGACAGTTGCTGAGTTTCATTTCACGTTCTTCCACATTCACACTTTCTGAGTACATAAGTGTGTTCACATTGACAAGTATGACAATATTCAGTGCACTATGAGTACCTGAATGGTGCACTCAAAACAGTTAAAAAGTTGAGTGTGAAACACTTTGACACTTCTTCAACCGTCACAATCTTGGCTACACAGGGGAAGGGGAGGGACCACCAGTGTATTTTCAAACTTGTGAAGACAGCGACCAAGTGAGGAGGACACGTCTTTTTTAATTTGGACTGTTGGTCAAACAGTTCAGCTTGGAAATGGGAAATTGTGATTTTCACATTTTTTTGACCTTTTAGTGAATAAATGATTAAGCAGCTAATTGAAATAATAATCAATAAACTAACTAACAATGAAAATCCTTAGCCACAACCCTATTTAAAATTTCTCACATTCAAACACTGGTACTGAAGATGATTCCACAACGACCTCGTCAGGCTTAGATGTATGTGTCTGATAAAGCTGCATGTTACTGGAGTAACGTTGGCTGCTGGTGGCCCAGAACTGAAACATAAGAAACCTGCGCACAGGATTCCTTCTCTGCTCCAACAAGTCTTTCTGTCTCTTTCTTCACCTTCCTCGTGGAAAGTGCAACATCGGCTGTGACACATCGACCGGCCTCTCAGCAGGTCAGCGTCCGGCTTCAATACAGCCACATCACAACACGTCAATTCTTCGACGGGATACACTTCCTACCTTTTGTGCCCAAAGGTCACGGCTATCTCTCCGCTGTGGACCACTCAGATCAGAAGACGGCCACACCGACGTGAACACCGTCATCTTTGTGCACAAACATTCTTCAGGGACCGACCATCTGCAGGATTAATTTGATTCTGCAGCTTGAGGCCTGCTAGGCTCGCTGCTTACTATCCATGTGCAAAACTAAACTCCAGTAAGCCAAGTTTGTCTCATCAAGGCCTTGTGATCAGGAGTGATAGGCGTTCATCAGTCAAAGGGCTGCATACTGTCGCAGCAGACAGCAGACAGCAGGCAGGATTTTCTTCTCACTGATGCACAATATTGGACTTGAGTTAATCAATCTGTCACTTCTTCTGCTTGACTACACACGTGATGAGTCCGGCGATGGTTTGGATTTATTGAGTGAAGGGGGGCTTTCACTGAAAGAAGGGATCTATCTAGACTGAATGCTTCAATAGCTCTGCCGACACGCAGAGACACCGAAGTGGGAAAATCACACCACCCACCAGCTCAGGGCTGGTAAATTCTGTGTTGGTGGGGCTGCTGAAGGTGTCGACTCTGTCTTCACCTCAGGTGGCTAAAAAAAACACTTTTTTATGATTATTTTCTGTTTAAAAATATAATCAAACTAAATGATTCAGCAATAGATGTGTCTGTCAAATGGAGGAAACTATATCTGTTCTTTGATGTTAAGGATCAAAACAGGAGAGCACTGTTATTCAGGATCATTGTTTCAACTATAAGTGCGTCAGTGAAACTTACTTTTAACACCACATGTGAATCTTTGTCAAAGCTTTGTCAATTACAGCCGCAACACATTGTCAATTAATCAATGAATTGACTGACAGAAAATTAATATGCAACTATTATGTTCATTTTCAAGCAAAAAAAAAAAGCAAACATTTTAAAGTTGCAGCTTTGCAATTGTAACAATATGCTGTTTGTCTTGATGTCACTGAATATGATTAAGTTTTGCACTGTTGATTGGACACAAGACATTTGAGGATTTCACATTGGGCTTTAGTATCATGGTGGGTGTCATGTTTGTGTTATAGACGGAATGATTAAACCATTCATCAAGAGAATATTCATTTGTTGCAACTCTAATGCATATAGTTTAAACTGTGACTCATTACCAGGTTGAAAAGTAGTGCCCACGCTGGTTAAAAGTTTCAATACCGTTGCACTCCCAACCACACCCAACAGCGAAGTGCTGGTGTACTGTAGGGCTGTTACGTTTCCTCCAAAATTCAAACTGTTCTTCGAACATGTAAAAATTATATGATATTATTCAAACTGTAATGTAAGGTTTTCGATCTCAAATTCTAAGCTAATCAATAAGAAGTATCAAGGCCATGCTGATTGGATAATCACAACACCAAAGCATCTGAAAATCATTGTGTGGAAGTGTTTCGAGTTCTACAATGTTGATGGTAAAGTCACCAAAGATAACAACAATATACATGTCCAGGTTGCATCACAATCTCCAAACACATAATGCAGTTGTATAACTCCACATACAGATGGCCACACATGCATTAAGACTGACAGTTCACTGTCTCTCACACTCAAGTTTGAATCACTTCGAATGTGTTACGTGTTAGTTTGAATGTGGTCAAACTTGACTTTTTGAAAAGTGACAGCTCTAGCGTACTGACACTCCCTGGAGTACACCTCTACAACCCTGCTGGAGCACAGCAAGAACAAGGTTTTCAGCTTTCACAGTACTCCGGTGATTTAGTATTGTAACAGTAAGGGATGTGCAAAAGTCAGGTCAAAAAGAGTGAAGGGTCAGAGTAAAGCACAGACCAAGATATCCTGGCTTTTAGTCCCTCGTTATGGTTCACAGAAGTTGCACTTTCTTGTTCTCTGTCATTTTGATGAACAGGGTCATCAAAATCCTTTCATAATGTATCATTACCTCTCATTCAATTTTCATTTTGAATGGTAATGAGAGCCTATTTAATAGTATTTAATTTCCTTAAACAATTCAGATTATGCATTTAGAAGGGCATGGAGGGAAAAGATGAACAGAGACACGACCATGCGCTGACTTTTCATGTCAACACCACACGAAGCAGTTGAATATAATCTGTCAAAATGAAGGAAATTATTTTGCCACCGTGATCCCTGATTGCCCATGGCTCCAAAATTTCTGAATACTAGATTTCCCATAATGCAAACAGTGTCTTATAGTGTCTTTCATTTAGACCTTCACTGCCTGGTAAACACTGATGCTTTTTAATAACCACACCTCCAGGAACCTAGTAAGAATAAGTAACCTCTATAAGCTCATCCACAGCCACTAAAGTTTTGAGCAGACAAACAAAATGCACTTCTCCTATTGATTTGAACTAAATATCTCCAAATCTTGGGGCATAATATCAAAACTACCTGTGCAGATGTGTATACACTTAACAGTTTATTAGGTGCACATAGCTAAAGCTAGTTTTCAGGTTGAAATAGCAAATATCGTAGCAGCAGTCCTCTCACCCCAAACCTTCCAACACAATACATGGTATTAGCTCAGAAACAGAGCATTACTTAATGGCCCTATGACTCAAAACTCCATTACAACCATTAAAGAAACGTAGCAATTTGTAACTTCACTGCCCATCCATCTGTTTTCTTTAACTACGTGTTCCTTCTCACAGTCACGTGGGCCAGGGTTATACATAAAGTCTGCATGTGTAAGACCAGCATTTTGTGAGAAAACAGGGATGAGTCATTACTCTTAACAGAAGAGCATCTCTTTAAAATAACTTTTTTTTTCTCCAGATGGTGGCTTCCTCATTTTGGAAGAAAAATCTTCACAGGCTCTGATCTCAAAATCAGTAAGGTCATTACCAGGATGGCTTCGTTGGTCGAGCCATCATCAGATCTTTATCTTAGACCGACATAAAACAGCCACAGCTGCTCGGTCTCCTGCAGCAACTCACTGATTTTAGGTCAGAGAAAACACATTTTTTCTTCTGTCCATTATGTGTCTCAGAACAGGTGTACAAGACTTAGTTTTCAATCAAAGTATAATTAACAAAAAAGCAAAACTCACCTTAATAGAGCTAATTAATTGTAACCGAAACAAATATTACAACATTTCCGACGAGTCTTAAAAATACTTTTATAATATGATATAAATATATGATATGATGATATGATTTTCTAACATTATAATATAGATGATATTTGGGGATGACTCAAAGTGCTTTTAGAGCTTAAATGACTAGTTGATTGTTTTGTGACAGACGATTAAGCAACAACTATTTTGATAACTGACTAACCGTTTGACTAATGTCTCAAACAACATTGCCAAATACTCTCTGATTCCAGCAAATCAAATGTGAGGGTTTGCTGCATTTCTTTGTCTGATGTAATAGTTCAATTAAATATCAGTGGCTGTTGGAAAAAATAAGAAATTTGATTTTGTAACTTTGGATTTTGAGAAGTTGTAATGTGACATTTTTCAATTATTTCTGATATTTTGTAGAGATACTATAATGATTAATTAATTAACAGGTAGCTACTGTACATTACAATATTAAGATATGCAAAATCCCGAACAGAGTATAGTCTGTTATACCATTATTGGTATTGTACTGATGGGTAATGGGTAAAACCTGAATAAATGAGTGGAGACACATATGAATGCTTCCATACGTGACAGGAGAGCTCACTGGATGGTTTGATTTTTGGCTGCAACTAATAAATAATTTTCTTAATTAATCTTCAGATTATTTCACTGCCTACCTGTCTGGTCTACAAAATAGTATAAAATAGTGAAAAATGTCTATTACAATTGCACAAAGTGCAAGTTGTATTGTTGTATTGTATATTGTATTAGTGCAAGTATTCAAATTGATTATTTTGTCAATTGTCTTTGACAAGAAGACCTTTAAGTGCTCGTAATAGCAACCCCATGACAACCAGGCAAACTCCATCTGCTGATGAAGCTCATGAGATGCCGTTGAAAGCTTCAGAACAGCTATACTATAGACCCTGGCTGAGATGTTTTTGTAAACTGTTGCCAAGTGAAGAAAGAACTTTCAGCTTCCCTAAAGATTTACTATCATAGAAATGTAAAAAAGCCACACTCCCAAATGTTTGGCTTTTTTGCTTGAAAAATGACTTTTAACAACTACTCAGTGATCAAAACTGTTGCCATTTAATTTCCTGTCAATAATCAGTCAATTCTGTTTTAATGAACATGATGTGAAATGTTATGGCATTCACTCTCATTTCTCAGATCTCCTTTAAAACAAAAACTTCGGGAGAGATTTTGGAGTGACATGTTGGCAACACTCTCCACCATCATCATCAAAACAACAAATGAGGGAATGTCTGTCAGAAGATTCGTGTTCATCCCTCCAGAGAGCTGAAGGATGTATGCTAAAGAGCGCTGAAGTAGAGCTAAAACACTTTATCAAATAATCATCAAAATCAACCGAATATTAATCAGCAACAGTGTTGCAAATATATTCCCTAGTTTCTGCTCCTTAGTAAAGGATATTCTGCTTTTTTTGTCTTTTGTGATCATAGAATCAATATCTTCGCTTCTTTTGTCCAAGCAGGAGTCCAAAACTCCAGTTTAAGACATCATCTTACACTTTAGGAAATTGTGATTTGGCATTGGTTACCTTGTGTTGTCAGTTATCTGTATAATACTCGGCTCTGTGCATGTACAGAAGAGGATAGATATCTAGAAGGTTGATGGAAGATAGATGGAAAATGGCAAACACAGTTATTTCCATTATCTGTTTATATGACGATTATTTTTTGTGTTAAATCGATCAACCACTCTATGAAATATAAGAAAACAGTAAGAAAATCTCCATCATAGTTTCCCAGATTCCAAGTTTGTCTGACAAACAGTCTAAAATCCAAAGAAAAAGCAACAAATCCTCAGAATGGAGGAGCTGAACCAGAGAATGATCTGTGTCTTCAATTGAAAACTGACTGAAATGATCAAAATAGTTGCTGATAAATTTTCTGTGGATCAACTAATTGATTAATCAAACAACTGTATCAGCTCTAAGTTGGATAGATAAGATAGATAGATAGATAGATATAGATAGATAGATAGATAGATAGATAGATAGATAGATAGATAGATAGATAGATAGATAGATAGAAATTAAGATTAATAAGTAAATATATGAAATGTATTCAATTCAATACATAAGCTGTGAATAGGAAAGTCTACTGCAGGTGAGTCTGATGAGCCAGTATTATCCAGAACTGAGTCCCTCCGTCCCACCCCCTTACTTTCTATCTCCCTCTACAGTGTATCCCTCTCCTCTCAGTGTTCAGGATGACAGGAGTAGAAATGCTGCTGCCGTTGTAAAACTGCCACAGTCTGGACCGACCGTTCACGCATCCAGTCTCCATGCAAGAAATCCTCAGAAAAAAAACACTAATTTGTGAAATATTACATTAAGTGACTATTTACATACACTCCCACAGCTCTGCATGTGGCAGCTGTGTCAGAGCTCGGAGATGTGAGAATACAGCAAAGATATGTCAACTCTGACCTCCCTGGCGATCATCCAAAGGCAAACTATTGCCCACAGACGCACAAATTTCCCTTCATCTCTTCGTTTGAGTCCTTATTTTATCATTCTTTATCCACATCAGTGATACAAAGACAAACCTGACCTTTTAAAAAGACACAGTCAAGGCTAAAATCAATGACAGTAAACTGTCACTTGCAATAAAAGTGCGTTTGTTCTCCACTACATCCAACCACCACAGTGACCCACAGTTACTCCCTGCCAAGTGTCAAATGTCAGAACAATATGGATAATGTCACACTCGTAAACATGTCCTCTGTATCTCTAACAGCAGCAGACAATGTGACAAACCAGCGGCAGTTTGTACTCACCTACAAGAAACCGTTAGTTCAACTTTGGTGGCAGGTATCGCAGCGGTGAAAGGGTCTGCGTCCCCAATACACGCCATATTCATCGAGCTGCTGCTTGGTCGATCACAAATCGCCCCGTATCCAGCGCCTTAACGGCGACATGAGAGGAACTGAGAGAAGAGAAAGGGATGAATGAACACAAAGCTTGGCAAGGAGGAGACAAAGAGACGTTTGTTGTCTTGAAGCGAGGAGCACCGGAGAGTGAAAACACGGACGCGGAGCTGCAGCGCGTCGGAGTCGCGTCTCTGTGCGCCTCGGTGCTCCGGAGGAGAGGAGGGTTGCGAAGGGGCGGGAAGACACACACACACACACACACACACACACACACACACACACACACACACACATCTAGGAGACAAAGATAACGAATACTTTCTGTTTAGAGTTAAGGTCAGTTTCAGTTCAGGTTCAAGGTTTGGACATTAGATTAGGCAATTTTGGTCAAGTGTAGATTTGTTTAAGGTTGGGGTGATTAATAATGAGAAAATCAGATGAAGGCAGAAACAGCAGTTATACACATGCTAGCCATATTAGCCGCTCTGAGAGGCTGTTTCATCTTAGCTTAAATTCCGGTCATTAAGTAACCTTTGGTTTCTCTGAAATATTAAGAACCAGGGTCAAAAACACTTACCATTGTTCTAACGGTGTTCAGCATTGTCAAACACAGAAACACAAAAATGTTCTATTCGCTAAACGATAAAAAAAAAAAAGGAAAAGAAGAAGAAGAAAAAGATTTAAAGTACGTCCAGACTCAATTCAGTTTCTTATCCATTAAACTAGCCGGCGGCCATTTTTTTTTGTGTGTTTTTACAACCCTCTGGATTTTCAAACTTTCAAACATTGCAGGTTCTCAGAAATTCTTTTAGAGAAACATGCCAAATATGTGTAAATATGAGAGGCACAAGTAGGGCTATAGGCACAGCAACACAATGACAAAGATAAGATATTTAACAGGTATAGGCTAGCTAGTAGACTATTTAGGCTACCATCTTATTTTGGTGTGTTAGCATGGTAATATTTGCTAATTAGCTCTAAAAACAAAGTAAGCTATATCTGAGGCTTATGGGAATGTTATTCGTTTTTCAAGACATTTCACTCAAACCACAACATTCAACCTGCAGGTGGCGCTAGATGAAAAGTCAGGGGCTTATCAAACATCACTTAGCTTCATACTCTGGGGACCATGAATGTCCATACAAAATTCCAGGGCAATCTGTCAATATATGTTGAGATATTTCAGTCTTGACCAAAGTGGTGGACCAACTAACAGACCCACTGACATTGCAATGACGTGGTTGCATGTCGAAAGAAAAAAAAAAGTCAGGATTACAATAACAAAGGGGCAAAATTACGCTTAGGGTAAGGGCTGGGGGCTACTAAATGTAGTATGTCAATCAGTGAGTATGTAAGTATATGCAACATCTATTGTATTGGGGACAGTGTGGGGACAAAAATCCGGCCCCTACAGGGTTTAACATTTATTTTTGGGAAAGTGTCAAGTTTTTGGTTGAAGGTTATGGTTAGGGTTAGTTTAAGGTATATGGATTGGGTTTGGGCATGTAGAGGCTATGGTTAAGGTTGTGATAAACCTCCAGGGTCTTCAGTGTGTGTCCAGGTTTAATGCTAATGATTGAGGAATGAGGAACCTGCCTTCAAGAGGACCCACAGAAGAGGACAGCCTTCAGACAGCTGACGAGAAACTGTATTTAAAGTTGAAGAAGTAGATTCTAAGAAAACAGCCACAACAGATCTGCAGGTGGTTGGTAAGGGTTGTTGATCAATAAACTCCTTATTGGCTGGGAGATTCGTGCATTTTAAAGCTCACACTTAGGACTTTTTTGGAACAACTGCTTTCTTTACCTCTTTTCTTTTCTCTCTCTTAATGAAAATGAGATTGTTATTTTTGTCTGATAATTCAGCAGGGTATGAAAAGTGAAGAGGCCCATTGTTGTTACAATTAAATGATCTCTTTTCCCTGCAGTATTTTGACGATAACTCAAAAAAATTTGCTAGTTTGTTATTTAATAACTGTAAAGTTATGAGTTTCTCTAATCATGTTGATGGGGTTGAATTATCAGCTAATTTCTACCACATGCATTCTTTGAAATATTAAGGTAACTGATATTAAAAAGTTGAAAATAAAAAAGAAAGTTGGTTTTCCCTCCATTAAAATATTAGGATCATTCAGGGAAGACCCAGATGAGTCATCCTTGTGGGTGGGAGAAAACTCAATTATAAGTGTTTGGAGTATAACTGGAAAACAATAAAACTAACAGTCAACTTAAATATTCTAATCAGTTGAGGGACGATGTAAACTTTTAAATGATTTGAGACGTGCAGTGTCTTATGAGACTGAAAGTATCTATAGGTGACAGATAATGAACCAAACACAAAGCAAAAGTAATCTTGGATTCATCAGGTTTATTATTATTATTCTGATAATAGCTGCACCTTGTACAGCGCAATTGATTTTCTGCCCACTTGGAGTGAGCTGTTTCCTTCAACAACTGTCAGGTAAGAAAAAGGTGTCACATGAGCTGAGGCCAGTGTCAGCGCTGAAAGGGTTAGGGTTGATGACGCTGTGATTGGACAGCAGTGAAAAGTGTTACACTGAAGACAGATGACAAAACCACCTGAGCCAAACAAACTCAATTAATCAACCCAGCATGAACCAGAGAGCTAAAACTGGAAATATGTGTGTCAGCTCCAGTTAGTCTGAAGAAATGGACATAAAGTTCATTCTGCAGGTCAAACACCTGTTGGGAGAGCTGTGTGTTTTTTATATGGGGTGATATGGGTCTCACTAACTCATATGTTCCAGCCTGTAAATAATTGTTGAGACATTTGACTCCAAAAGCACACATTTCGACCTCATCTTGGTGCAAAGTCAGAGTCCAAAGTCAGAGGGCTTGATGCTCTCAGGACCACGGATGTCTGTACAACATTTCATGGTAATTTATCCAATGGTTGTTGAGATATTTCAATTTGTACCAAAGTGACCCCTCAGAAGTAAGCAGCTGCTGCTGCTTCTCCTCATCACATACTGAGCAATTTTCCTCCTGACCTGTTTGAATGATTTTTATTAAACAAGGAAAACTAGCTGGTATTTTCCACTGAAGACAAGACTAAGAGCCTTCAACAAAGCCAAGGCTGATGGGAATGTCATTAGTTTGGCAGGTACAGTATTTAGTCGTAAACCATTGGGCTATGATGGTGCTGGGTAAAAATAAATTAAATCGTCAAAGTCATAAAAAGTCATCCTGAGGGGGACATTAATATCTGTACCAAATGCTAAAACAGCCTCCACTCCTCTGGGAAGGCTTTTCTTAACATTTTGGAACCAGACTGCAGCAAATTGCTCCAATTCAATCACTAGAGCATTAGTGAGGTCCAACACTGAGGTTGGATGATGGTGCTAGTTGAGATCTTCCACACACAAATCTGGGAATACTATTTCTTTGGACCTGGCTTTGTGAAGTGGGACATCAAGACCTTCCACAAACTATTGCCACAAAGTTGGGAGCACATTACTATCATTATAATTAAAATATCATTGGATGTTGTTGCATTAAGATGTCCCCTTAATTGGAAAAGTGGTGAAAGCAAACTATTAAAAGGTTTATGGACTTTTGATGATAGTGTCATACATGCCGTCTACATGGCATTTCAAGCCTATTCTATGTAAGATAACAAAAGTCTCTCTCTCTCAGAACTGACACCACAATCTTTCTGCACATCAGTATTTAACCCATGGAGTCACTTTTGGGACGAGTGAGCTGAATTTCAGAGCAATTATCTGGCTAATTTGCTGCCTAACTACACTACAGCTGTATCTGAATTCAGCACCTGGGAGCTCACATTGCATAGAAACAATTTCAAGATGATCCGATTCCCATTTGCCTCAGACAAGTTAGAAAAAATTGAATTAGAAGTAAATGACCAATATGAATTCAATTGATTTTATCTTTTAGAGACTTTTAAATCCAGGTAAAACACAGAGAGAGAATGAGCGTAGAGAGAGTTGGAAGCACCTCGCTAGAGACACAGTAGACATTTGAAAACCTGATCAAGTGTGAAAACAGTGAAGAATCAGCTTCACACATTTAATTACTGTTTTTGCAGACTGCAGTCATTGACAAGTACACCATGTTCGAGATGAGGAGGTCTGTTGGGCTTTTTCGAAAATAAAGGTAAAAATCATCTGCATATAAACACCTTTTAATTGTGATTCTAAAAGAACACACCTTAACTTTACATGTACCATCATCAGATCAAGTCAAACTAAGATGGTGAACATCATACCTGCTAAACATCAACACACTGGCTTCATCATACATAACTATAATTACCCAGGAGAGGCTCACAGACCTGCCAGCATAGCTGTAGACTCTTGTTTCAATCTGCTTTAGTTCTATTAGGAAGGATGACGGGTTTGATTCATCTCAGCTCCTCTTCAGTACAAATGTAATATTAGCTTTACACAGCCACTGAGGGAGCGACCCAGATGAAGTGGTGATTTTGATCATTTGTAAAATGAAAGGTAGATAGTGATTTAGAGACGGCTTTGTCAAACTCCTTGGTGTAGATGGATGATAAATGAGCTTTATTACTGTGTAACTGTTTTAACACTGCTTGTACTTCCTCCAGAGGTAATTTCTAATTATTGCTTTGCTTTTATATGAAGTCCATGCAGACTTCATATTGGTTCTAAAAGTCATTCATAATGTCAGGATTACACTTCATTAGCATTTTTTTTTTTCAGAAAGGCAAATATATCACCTTTTAAGGTTCATTCTTCAATATTGCATCTGAGGATTGAGTTGAGGAAGTAGTTGGAGTTCAGTCAAAGTACAAGCATGACTTCAGTTTGAGTTTAATCCCTCAAACTGTAAAATAGCTTTTTGCTTTAAGCTGCCAGTGTATCTGGACTTACATAATTGTATTACATTCATGCCTCAGTGCCACAAATAGATTTCAAATTATTAGAGTGTGAAGCAGCTCTGACTGCTCCTAATTACCGTCTCCTCAATCTCCCCTTCCCTTAATTTGCCATATAGAGACGCAGTCCTGCTGTGAAAGATGTATGGAGTTCTTCTAAACTGTATTATCTTCCACAACCCTGCCTGACCCACTGGTGAATATTACAAACTCATGTTGTGCAGGCAAGCAGTGTTCAAACCTGCAAAACTTTACATTAAATTCAAGCCACAGTCCCAAACTTTCTGAAGATACTAAATAGATCAAGCTCAATTTCAAGGAAATGTATAAAAGCATATTTTTATTTGTTGCTTTTGTGTGAAAATACTCTGATGGTCATTTTCTTGATTAATCCATCATGTTTTAGGTTCACTGGACCCAAATGCAGACAACTAGAGCAGAGTTCTTGCAGTAATGCCAACAAAAAGACTCACTGAATTGGTAAAAGCCAAAGCAAAGTCCATGAACAGAAGTCTACACTCAAAAACATCTAGTAGGCTAACCCGAGGAGTAACTGAACAAAAAGCACAAGAGAACACTGGGAAACCAAACTGGCACACAAGGAAATTCAAGGAAAAACTCAGACAGGAAAACAGGAAGTAAAACGACCACGAGACACACAAGCAATATGATTACAAAATAAAACAGGAAGTGAACCAAAAGTCCAAATCAAGAGTCCAAACAAATTTCAAAAGTCCAAACATAAAAGTGTCCATGAGGGCAAACCATGATAATTTGAGAATCTGAAACCATCAAATGTTTGATGGTTTTGCTTGAAAATGACTCAAACG
Organism: Seriola lalandi dorsalis; assembly: GCF_002814215.2. Lineage (NCBI taxonomy): Eukaryota > Metazoa > Chordata > Actinopteri > Carangiformes > Carangidae > Seriola > Seriola lalandi. Next base: position 4,211,123 of record NW_019525551.1, on the reverse strand, counting down.
ATGAACGGATTTCAAAAATACTGGACCCCACTATGTTTTCTGATGGTTAACTCATTGATTAATTCACTTCTCTCTGCAGCTCTAGTATTTATGCTGGGTCCTGCAGTGTTACAGGGTCTTTATTTTTCATAAGTTTGCATTTTTACAAAACATAGAGACATGTCTAGATGGGCTTTCAGAGCCAAAACAAACTAAATCTGTTTATTTTTAGTAAAACATTATTACTGATTAATAGGACCAAGCAGAACCACAGGTTCAGCACCCTCAGTAAAAATCACCTGACATAGTACATGTACATGGTACAATGTAAAAAGGGTCTTTTAAGTCAATTTATGCTGAGGCAGGTCAGAATCTCTCTCTGAGGGGCGGAGATCTGCTCAGCAATGAGCAGCAGCAGGGCTGGAGTCAAAATGTGCACATCTCTGCATCTTGAGAAACAGCTGATTGTGCTGTTTTTTTAATGAGGATTGATAGACTTACATCAAAGAAAGAGGCCACTGACCAGTGAGCACATGTGATGTCTGTGAAAAAGCCAGCTGGATAAGCTAATAGTGTACAGCTGTAGCACTGGAGCAGAGGACACTGAAGGTGGTGGCTTTATTTAACAAGATCTAAGTTGGTTTAAGTGATTTAAAACAGTATTTGTCATTCACAGTTGTTGTGTCTGGAGCTCTGGGACAAAGTTAAAGTGCTGTTGAGTCTTCTGAAGTGTTCCGGGTCAGATTCAATCCAACATAACCTCAGTGACATCCACACACACTCAACACTGTAACATTCACATCAGGTGGCCGGTGATTGGTGCTGCCTGTCAGACAGCCCTGCAGATTTCTGATGGCCTCCCAAGTCGTTCATTAGGCTTCTGAACAAAGTCTTTGTATAAGTGTTCTCACTGGATTGTGACAACATCACATCTACTGTAGGTGCCAGACACTGTGACACAATGTGATTTGTTAGATAAGTCATTTTTAACTGTGTAGCCCAAAATCTGAGCTTTACAATCCAAACATCATGCAGGGAGTCAGTATTATCATCTTGCCTTTCAGTGGAATTATATGATCTTATATAGAAGTATTCAGATCCTTTATTTTGGTATATGTAGATGTACTAATCACACAATGTAGAAATCATTACAAGGAAAAGTCCTGCATTCAGTATCTTATTCCATTAAAAGTACAGAAATATTATCAGCAAGATGTTTTATATGTTATTTTATATAATATTATTACAAGATAAATCTGATGGGTTGTGATAATACTGAATATCATGATATTTCCCACCATATACAATATTTTTTCATAATACATTCATAATATAATTATATATAATAGAATAGAATAGAACAGAAAAAGAAAATCAGGTCTGCTACAGAGATTTGTATTGAATTGATAATTTATTTGTATTTTTTTTGGACTTGTCTCTAATCATTGCTTTCCTGTGAGTTATTGTATGTATCATGTTTCATATTGTAGCTGAAGAATTTTGTGTTGAAAATTTACAGTGAAAAAATACATAATGAAGGAATGAATAATGAATGAATTTAAAAATTTTTACTGCTTTGAGCTTGAAACACTTATTTAAACGAAGCATCTGAGAAGTTTAGGGGGGGAATATCCCTTTGGTGGAACTGCTAACATCTCATAGGCAACTAGCCCTGACTCACACTCAGAACTGCCCCCTGCAAAACAGCTGCAGAAACTAAAACTGCCCCAAGGCATGGGTATTTCTGCATAAATAATCTTATGAATAATGCTGTAATTATTATATTAACAGTGAGGTAATTTCTATCTGCAACTGTTCAGATTTGATGTAGTGTTGTAAAACATCATTACACAACATAAATGAGTAAAACTAAGTAATTACATTAAACCAACATGTAACGTGTAAAGTTTTTCAACCATTACACTCCTCGCTGCTGGTTTCCTGTAATGTTGACAGTAAGGTTTGATTTCCTACCAGGCAAAACATCCAGGCCCCGGACCCTCAGGGGCCCCGGCAGTTTTCATTGATATTTAAAAGTACAACGCTAAGGCAGATTATTAATGATAATGATATGGTCTTGTTGAGGGAGCCTTGTGCCAAAACATGTGGTGCAAATTCCTAAATAGATTTGTCTTTATTCAAATTACTGTGTGGGCAAAAAGGGCCCACGACTAATCTTTGCCCTGCGGCCTCCTTGCAGGTTAATCTGGGGCTTGTCAGTGGAGGAATAAAAGCTTTTCTACAGGTAAAAGTCAGTCGAAGTATTATTGGACATCGACAGCTCTGAGGATTACCTCCTCTGTCCCTGGTCAGTCTTGCAGGTGCTGCTACTGCCATCTTGTGGTCGATTGTCACTACGTCAGTCATCGGAGAGCAACACCTCTCTCTTAAACCATGTTCTGTTTGGCAGAAAGCAGCTTTACTTACAGGAGACAGTGATATTGGAAAAGTCAGAGCAGGAAAAGGACATAAAAATGAATAACCTCTGGTGTGATGTAGTGGAAAGTCCCATTTCTCTTTTCTACTGTATAAATTATGATGATTTCTGAAAGTTAATTTTCCATGACAGAAAATTATGGCTGCAATACTGGAGTGGTTGTTCAAGGTTGCTAGCTTTGCCTCAAAAGCCTGGAGAAGAAAGGGAGATGGATAATTTAATCAGCATTTATTCAGATTTTGCAGAACTATATATCTGTTCTTGTCAGTGATTTATGAATTCTGTTGTCAGCAATGATGATCTGAAGATTAGATTGAGAAATTTTGTTCTCCATTTTTGGACTTTCACTGTTTGGAAACACAGAACTCTGGTCCTGATTTGTATGGAAAGTGATTGTGGGCTGGGCAAAGTTCAATGCATAATTCATAATACTAATAAATACTAATACCAGTGATGGAGATTGAGAACATAAATGTTTATTTGTGCATCTTCAGGTATTGTAATAGATTCTGGGAAAACCTTGAGATGTTATTACATTATGAAATCCCCAAGAACAAGAAACATGATGTTAATAATCTGGGACTGATAACAGAAGTAGTTGAGTTAAGAATCAGCCTGTATCTGTAAAATCTACTAGAACAATATAGTTGAACAGATACAGATAATAAATGCCTGTATATTTGTAACAATTTAAGTTTAAATTTACTCCACAAAAGAAGTTATGTTATGCCTTGTGTTGTAAGTCCTTAATTAAATTATTAAATGTGTATATACTGCTTATGAATATTAATTAGGTAGATTTAAAGTGAAGTGTTACCAAAATAAGAAATAAAAATCTGTATGTCTAAAATCAAGAAAATCCAATAGACATTTATATAGAAATTGCAATACTAACAAACGTTCAGATAATATTAAATGAAAGAAATGAGAATTTAAAAACCACACAGCATAGTTTGATTTTGACAGATGGCGTTTATTCTCACCAGGCATCTGACATTAGAATCGCTACAGAGTCTGCCATGTGGGGATGGCAACTAAAACTCCAGAGGGGAACGCCCAGGATGTGTGTAACAGGGACAGCATAACAAATGAAAAGAAGAAAAAGAAAAACTAACCATAGGCCACTAAACACAACTCGCCACCTCACTGGAGGAAAAGCTCTATTCTTGGCATTATTGATGCCGCTCGTCAGTCTTCCTGCCAATTCTGGTCCTCTCGGCATGAGACCGTGTTCAGGCCGGTGGTCCCACAAAACTAACATTCAGTCAGGTTTTTTTTTTTTTTGTTTGTTTTTAAATACATTGTTTACATACATTAGATATGTATTTAGAATAACGCCTACAGCTGCTGTTTCACTGAACATTCAAAAGTGACAGCACACAATCGTGACAAACAGATCAGTTACATCAGGGAGACCACGGAGTCTCCAGGAAGGCCCCACAAGGATCAGAACTGGGAGACAGACGTCAGTCGACGTGGCTAGGCTCACAAATCGGGCAGAGTCTGAAGGACTCTCCTCTCAAAAAAACAAAACAAAAAAAATACTATTACATATATACACATACACAATGCTACGGTACCGAGCGGACCTCACCCGGAGTCCACGACTCGAAGCCCTCTTATAGGGTGGAAGAAGGTGAGCACACGACTTAGCAGCGTGGAAGTTAGACGACAACTCAGCAGTGTAGGTTCATGTGAGCGTTAATAGCAACGTGTGAGGAGTGAACACACATTTTTTTACACACGATGAAACATGGACAACAAGTGTAGAAGATCCTCGAACGCTGAACCTGCTCATATTTAAGAAAGATTAAGTTTACGTCAAACACTTATTAGGTCTATTTTCACAAGTGCTCAAAAGTTAAAGGAATAGTTCAACATTTTGGGAAATACCTTTATTTGTTTTCTTCCACAGAGTTAGAAGAGAAAATTAATACCACTATCATGTCTAAACAGTGAACATGAAGCTACAGCTAGTTATCTTAGCTTAGCATAAGCAATGGAAACAGGTAACGGCACCGCCAAAGGTCACTAACTGTTATTACATCTTGTTTGTTTAATCCAACAAAATCCAAAGTGTAAAAATGGAGCAGGAAAAGAAAGTTACTGAGCCTGGCTAAAAAATAGTTATTGTAAAACCACAAACTGTCATTTTACACTTTAACACATTTGTACGGATTAAACAAACAAGACATAATGTGTAAGTCATTGATTCAGAAGAGCTGGTACGCAAATTTTAGCGCTAGCTGTTTCTCCATGTTTCCAGGCTTTATGCTAAGCTAAGGCTATAGCTTACGTTTAACATAACGACCCATGACATGACGGATGTAAAAGTGGTATCAATCTTCTCCTCTAACTCTCAGCAAGAAAACAAATAATCTCATTTCGCAAAATGTCAAACTCTTGTGTGAAGTGGGAGTGTTGCCGTGACGTGATCTGTTCACGAGTGCGGTGCAGGACAGCAAAGACAACGAGTCGCACAATTTTGGTTGCTGATCTGAAGCAGCTGCAGAAATTGAAAAAGAGAAGAGCACAAAAGCAGGAGTGGGGAGTTAAGGGTGAAGGGTGATTTGTCTTATTCACATACAGTAAAGCCACTTTTGTTCATTGGGAAAAGGAGCGCGGGGACATTGGTTCTGCTTCAATTGCAGAGAAACAATCCCAAGAAACTGGAGAACTGGGTTGTGAAGACCAGCTACCAACCTGTTAGCTCTGCCACCTTTTTCTCCTCTAACACTCAACTTCCTGTATATCTTATCTAATCTAACCACACACACTGCTACCCTTCCCCTGGGTAATTGTGTGTCTGTGGATGCATTGTTTCCTGGCACAACGCTGAATATATGCTGAGCTGCAGAGATGTTTTCTGAGTGTTAAATAATCGTCTTGTGAGTTCAAGTTCCTGTCAAGATTCAGGGTGAAGAACTGCCTACAGCGCAACAGAGAGAGAGAAGATTCATTAACAATACAGTGAACTAAGTCTGATTAGCAGGAGCCTCTGAGAGTACAGAGTCTAACAAAACAGTTATTGTGTTAGTTACTCTTGAGACAACGTTACTTTAGCGTTTCCTCTTGGCGCAGGTTACATGGCAATGACAGTGTGTGTGTGTGTTTGTGTGTGTGTGTCTCTCAGGAGTGAGCGTTGGGCGTCAGAGGGTAGGGGTCAAAGTGCAGGGAAGCAGCATCAAAGGATGCTGTTAATGTCCTTCCAGAGTCAAACCCAGCGGGTGGCGCTGCATTCAGTTACTTGCCACCTCGTCTGCATTGTCAACCGTCTCTAAGGTGCTGTCTAGTCCACCGCGAGCACGCCAGATCTTCACTGTCCGGTCACTGCAAGACAGTAACACACAAAAGTAAGTGGCAGGGAAGTCATAGACCAGGTGCACAGAGAGCAAGCTGCTTGGTTCAGAGCTTTAGGATTAAATTAAATCACAATTTGATTGAATTCAAAAAGCATAAATTAGTATTTGGCTCCAACATATATCATGACTTCACCAAAACAGGTACACCAAGCTCCTCAGGTCATCAAAACAAGGTCTCCTGGTTGTGCCCCTGTCAAGTTTTACACTCCAGGGTCCTGTTTCACAAAAGCACTTTGCTGGCACTGCTCGCATGCAGACAGATGACAGCTGTGTCACATTACAAACGATCGTCACTTGCAAATTAAAGGGCAAAGGATCCAACTTTTGAAACTGCAGCTTGGGTGCTGACTGACTCTAGGTCATGGACTCTGGTCAAGAGTCGCCCTCTGTTTCCACACCTATTTCTTCTCTAAGGCATTTCACTGATGCTTTCTTACCTCAATTTGTTCTTATTCTTTTAACAGTTTTTGTCTTTGATTAACATATTGTCATGGTCAGATTGTGGTCAGTTGTCTTAATGATTGGTTGCTGAATGACAAGAAGGCGGGTCTCTAATACCAACCTGCTAGAGGCCGATGCTAAGAAACATCAGAGAGAAAAAGAGAGCAAAGTAGGAAGGAGAAAAACCAATGCAAGAAAGTTGACGTGCTGCCAAGTAGTGAGAAGCTGCTGCAGTTGAGACAGTGATGAACAATAAATGATAATCCTCATCCTTGAAGTATTTTGGTCCAGTTTCTGTTTGTGTGTATTTTTCAACCTAAATGAATTCAAAGCAACGCTGAGTCAGCAGTGCACAGTTTGGTAACACAGGAGAACGTAACAATCTGCTGTGTTACTGTAGAAAATCTGAAGAAATCAATAAACACTCACCCCCTCTGACCCTTACTGGAGTTAAAATGAATACTCTGGCTTTCTTTCATTGACGGCTGATTTTATTTTCTGACATCATATTTGGTGCTTTTCAATTCCTGCTTTGCGCTGCAGCTCAGGAACATGTCCATGTCATCCCAACTGAATTGATCCAGTTTGTTTTCAACAGAAAAACGCAGAAGTAAAAAATCATAACAGTAAATTTAAAAAAGCAAAGAGCTGTAAACTTGATCAGGGGGGTAGTAACAGATTCTTGGTAAAGGCAAGTTTGAGTTTTTGGCGAAGTGACCAGCAGAGAGTCTGTGGTTCTGTGAGGTCTACCAGGGACATCACTGTGCAGCTCTTCATTTGAATAGTCAGGGGCAAGTGAATAAGTGAATGAAGAAATCTACTGTGTAGAAAACAACATTTTAAAATTGTATCTGTAAATTATCTTGAAGCCAAAGCGTAACTATCTTAAAGTGTGTGTGTGTGTGTGTGTGTGTGTGTGTGACTCACTCTGAGGCGGTGAACAGGTGGCTGCTGTTGGTAGAAATTCCGTTGATGGGGCTCTCGTGACCCTTGAGCTCCCCGAGGGTCCCCAGTGTGTCCGTGTGCCACAGCTTGAGCACCCCACCTCTGCAGCCGCTGAGCAGGGCAGGGGAGCCGGGGACGACGCCCAGTGCACACACCCAGTCACGGTGAGCGTTAGGGACTTGCTGATGGAGACAGAGACGAGTGTGGGTTGAATGAAAAGGTTGAGACCAGTCTAATCTGTAAACGGTCTCACCATCGACTGAACGAGGAGTCTGTTCTCTCACAGCTGAGCAGATAAATTAAAGTCTCTCTGCAGAACAATAAGACATTTGTACAGATGAAAAGTTATTTTCTGTGATAGTAAAATTCATTTGTGTGCTCCAGTGAATTCTTCTGAGCAGCTGCTGCGAAGACTTTCTGAAATTTAGATTTCCTTAAAACTTTTTCATGTAAAGACTCATGACAGAATCTCTTTCTCATGTATTTTTGTTCTTTTGAAGTAGTGTGTCAGCCATTATGAGACTTTATATAGTAAAATCAGTGTTTAACTTTACAAATATACCAGGGAGGAAACATCTGAAAAGGCAATAATGCTTATCAGTAGGACACAACAAGAAATGAACTGTGGTCTAAACTGTCAGAAATAAACTCCAGAATGATCATTTGCATTATTTTAATAATTGAAAGTTCACAGTGGCAAAGTTTTATCTTAAGTAATCCACTGAGCACAGCTGAACAAAGTGCTGTGTTGGTGTAGTGATGGGAAAAGCCCCCCCAAAAAAACAGCCAAAAAACACAAAATAAAATAAAAATTTCAGATATAGGCAAGATATACATTTGTATCTGGGAGACTGAAAATGTATTTTTATTCTTCTGTTTTTGTTCTGTTTTATAAATATTTATATACTTTCTATTTTATTTTATTCTTTCTTTTTACATTCCCTTCTGTTTCTTTTATACCTTCTCTTATTCCCTCTTCCTATACTACGTAAAGCACTCAGCTCAGTCTCCTCAGTCTATCTTTGTGATGTATTTGCTGCCATATGCACCATTTAACTCATCCAGTACCTGCAGCAGGTCTTTGCGGTCCAGGTCCCACTTCTTGATGCCGTTGTCTCGGGAGCCGCTGAAGAAAATGTCCCCCTGCACCACCAGAGACTCGATACCGTCGTAATGTGGCGGTTCAAAGTTGTGTGTGGGGCTGATGCTCCCCAGAGAGCCCTCAGTCACATCAAACAGCTGCAACAACCACAACAACACGTTAGAGGTGGAACATGTGTCCTTTGTTGTGAAATCAAAGGGTGTTTTATTATCAAGTGAAACATGCAGCAGCTCTTTATTTACAGTTACAATATTACTTTTATTACACTCAAGGCAACCAGTTAAATGTTGTGTGATGTGGCTTGTCCTTGTTTTGCATTCCTGGATGTTTTAGCTGAACAAAGAGTCTAAATGTATGCCGTCTTCACCAGGACTCACACACACGAAACACACCTTAACGTAATGGTCCTTGGACCCGGTGATCACCAGGTCTTGGTTGTTTCCGGACTGATCCACGGTCAGACACATTACTGGACCGAGGTGACCAGTAAGTTTCCCAGTGGAGGCAAATCTGGCAGAGACAAATGTTAATCAATGCTTCCATTCAACAGTAAAAATCCCAGTGTATAAATCTGGCCAACACGAAACCTGATCACATGACATTACAAAACACTTTTAGCCTTTAAGTTACAGCAGGTGAACTGTTAGACATTTACTGAAGAAATAGCCCAATAATGTTTAAAAGGTTTCATGAGGGCAAACAAAGTCGGTGAATAAAGTTAGCAGTGTTCAATCTCAGCGTAAATTAGTGTGTTCTTGCAGGTCAGATTGTCCGTCAGTCTGTCAGTTATCAGCTGTTTTTATTTTCAAAGTGAAAAAAGGCAATTCATCAAAACTAACAGCAGTCAGCTAACGATGGATGACAGGGATGGATTAGATACCAGCCAGGTTTTCATACAGTCTGCAGCTAAAACAGATTGGGCTTTGTTATCAACTCAAGGTGTGTGTGTGTGACTCATCAGACAGTGGTGCAGAGGTGTCGTGGGAAGTGAAGAAGAGGTGGTGGGAATGATAAACACACAGCCTGCAGGGTTCATGTCAGTCTGGCTTTCAATACACAAAACAGAATCTTTGCACTGACATTGTCTTACAGTAAAAATGCAGCTTTCTGGTGACTAATAATTTTATTTTGAGTGTAGTGTTACAACAAAATCGTCACATTTCCATGTTCTTTAAGAAAGAGGGCAACGTACTACTTTTACCAATATAAACAGTCTCAAAGTTTAAAATGACTGATCTAATTTTCCATTAACATTTAGTATGGCAGCATGTTTGTGTTAATCTCAATATACACGTCACCTGCTGAGTGTCCGGAAACACATCACTAACATTATATAATGCCCCTGTGCTCACCTCCTCAGATCCCAGACTCGGACTGAGTTTCCGGCGGCGGCGTACAGAACCGTCCCGTTGGGGTTGAGAGCGATCTGGTTGATCTGATTCTCTCCTGCTGGGATGGCGACAGTTCGGCTGGTGCTAGACGCACAGATATCCCCAACATTAACCTGACCAGAGGACCTGAGGACACGTGTATGAAACATTTAGGAATCTACATCAGGTAGAAAAACAACACTCTTCCACTCACCCAGACTTGTGATCTTGTCAAGAATTCCTGATGAAATCATTAAATGCTGTTGCTGCAGCAACACAATCTCATAACACTTTCATAACAGATGACAGTGTTGCAGCTTTAAGGCACACTGATGAATTCTGGCGCTATATTTTATTTTAAGATTTAATTAGGAAGAATTAGGAACTTTTAACACATTTGTATATTTTCACAGATTTTTAAACAAGGGTGACAAATACATACATTTCCTTCTACACCTCTTGTCACTTTAAACATAAAGTAAATAAAGCAAAACATAACCAAGCTCATACTGCAGGGAGTTCAATGTGAGTTCAACGTGTATGGAAAATGTAATGGCATGAGTGAACCTGTGTGTCCTGTTTAGCTGCTTGTGGTGAGAACATACAGTGTCTCAGGGTCGTGCTGAAGTTCTGCTAAAAAGGACAAGACAAATGTATGATGGCCCTGAGAGCTCAACACACTGCAAACACATTCAGAAAACATGCACATCACAACACATGCACTGCAAATACTCACAACACGACTGAAATGTTTCCAGGGGGACAGTAGAAAGTGATGAACTTGTTGTTGTTTAATGCTTTGTGACCTTTGAGGTTAAAAGCATTGGACAAGTGCACATGAATGTATGATGTATGATGCAAGTTGGACTCAAACCCGTGCCGTTGCGGTTAGGACTACGCCTTCATGGTACGCGCTCGACGAGGGGAACCACTGGGGCGCCCCCTCATCACCTTTAAGTATCCGCTGGAAACACTTTGGTTGTGTTGTGAGTACTTGCAGTGCATGTGTTGTCAAACTGATGAAGATGTTTTCTGAATGGGTTTGTGTTTTGTCTGTTAGCAGTGTGTTGAGCTCTCAGGGCCACCGTACAGAGCATCGAGACAGTCACACTCACGTTAGAGTTCGGATGCACTTGGCCGAGTCCCGGATGTCCCACACTTTGATGTAGGAGGTTGAGACAGTGAAGACCAAACTGGAGCTGTAGCGGACTGACACCACGTTGTTGGGGTGACCGGCTAGGGACATTATCTCCTGACCCGTCACCAGGTTCCACACCTTACAGGTCCGGTCTGCAGGACAACATACAGTCTGTCATTTACTGCATCATCAGAAATACAGGCAGAGCTCAGAAGAGGAGCAAGCTCAACAGCTCAAGATCAAGACTGACAGGAAGTTAATCCTACAGCATGGTACAGGTTCTCCCTTATAACAAAACCAAACACAGCAGCTGATCTATCTGTGGGTATAACTGTGGAGCTGACTGCCTGTATATTTACCTTCAATAGTTTTCTAGTTCATCATGTTTAAAAGCTCCTCCACCATAAGAGTTTTACTGTCTGTCTGATGCCATTTTATTTCATCAGCTCATTTATTTATATACTGTGCAGATGAAAATCTTAATTAGTCCCTGTCAGGTTTTATTTGCTGTTATATAACAGCATGTCAAAGTGTATAAATAAAAAGAGTTAGAGTGAGGAAGAGTTAGAGTGAGGAAGGAAGGAGGCAGGGAGGGAGGGAGGGAGGGTTGTGGGTATTGACCTTTGGATCCAGTGAAGAGAAGGTCATCAGTGCAGTCGACACAGAGAACAGCTTTACTGTGTCCCTCTGCCACATGGACACACTGCAACGTCGCCGAGCGGCTGCTTTTAGTGGGTGGCACCGGGTTAATCACGCCCCTTGAAAACACATACACACACACATCATCATCAGTTGGTACAGTTTTGACATAACCCTGTCTAAAAATCTGAGTGCAGCGCAGAGCTAAATCACACCCACACATGCACAGCATGCAGCTCTCGTGGCTGATCAGCACAACGCTGCAAATCAAAAACAGAGAGAAATGACAGTAACAGTCCAGAAGAAAATGAGGAGACAGCTGTGAACAGAGTCACCCTTATTATGCTGAAGAAGAAGAAGGATCTAAAAATACGGCTGTGTCTTCAGATGCTTCTCTTGTCCAGCTCGTAATAGATTTAAAACAAACACCCAAAGAGACAAAGACGGACGATCATTGGAAAACAAGTGCTGGATCATCATGGGATGCAAGTTCGAAAGCATCACAAGAACTTAGATCGATCTCTAATTGGCTGCTTGTGTTGACAAATTGGCATCTGATAGTGTAATTGTACAGCCACTGCTCTGTAACAGTTGTTTCTGTCAGTGTCAGAGGAGCAGCAGGACGAGCTGGTGGTGTGCCACAGATCAAGACGTCGATACTCAGGACTTGTAGATGAATGAGGTTTAAATGAGCCGCAGAGTGAAAAGTAAAAGCTCCAATGAGATGAAACAAGACTAATAAATAGAGGGCTGAGGGTTCAGGCTCGATAGCAGTAATAAGCTTAACAAGATTACACTGTTTGGGTTTATTGTCATTATCCACTGATCCCAGAGAGGATATCCATCCATGGTTTTTAACCACATTTAACTGGTTGTGTCTGGTTCACGCACAAGGACACCACAGCAGTGAGGGGGGGGGGCACCTCTGGGAGGCTCTGGTTACTGGACGGTCTGATGAGCTGCTTCTCCGCCCTACAGCAAAGCTCAGCTGTGACATTTGTCCACACAAGTGTCGGTCATGATGAGAAGAGGGTGGAACCCACACCATATGCATCTGTGTTTCAGCTTCACCTCTGCCCTGAGCACCACAGGTGAAGTCTGAGAGGACCTTGTGACAAATAAAAAACAAAGTTGTACTTGGGCGGGTCGGAATGAGGAGGAGAACCAGAGCGGAGGATGTGGTTGGAGGACAGGTGGAGGCATCCGTCCATCCTGCGGTGGAAAAGAATATCCAATAAACCTGAGAGCTGATTAGCTCCCGATAGCTCCTGAAACACTAATTACTTCCTGTTCTTATCATGCTCCTTAATTTTTTCCTCATCAATCTTTATTTGGTACAACTGAACTTCAACAAGAGCTAATTCTAGTTTGAGCTCATGAATGATAAAGTATTTTAAAATCAAAACAATCATGTAACGTTAGTCTATACCTTACCAGTGGTGTAGCACACCTCAGCTACAAACATTTTCTACCTTCTATGCAGCCATTGATTTCAGGTCACACCAGAACAACTGTTTTGTTATTGTAATAAGAGAAGAAGAAATATTCTGTGGTGCCCTCAAAAAGTCCCACAATGGGAACACAGCAGTTGCGTCCATGGCACATAAACTACTTTTTGCTTCAGTGCTTTAAATCTGATAGACGTGTAAACTACTGTTTGTAAATAAAAGTGTCTGAAATCTTAATGTACTACCGACTACTGTATAAAGGTGTTTATTATGCAGAAAATAATTTGTAAACCTCTTGTTTTGAAAACACTTCCTTATCAAACATCAAGAAAACAAGGACATGATGGAAAAATAAATTTGATATTAAGCTCTTTCTTGGATTAAAAATGAAAGTCTTCTGGCATCTGACTTTTAAATACCTGAAATCCATCGATAAAGAATCCTTCTGACCAAAAACAAGAGTAGGTCACAACCTAGTATATGGCAGGACAGCGTGTGGTCAATGGTCGTTGAAAACGGCTGTAAACACCTGACATCATCGCGTTGCATCTGAAAACTAGATGTTTACTATGATGAACTGTCACCTGCAAGTCTGTTTAAATCAATTTCCATTATATTCATTACAGCTAAATGAATGGAAAAGAACGACTGCATGGAAGGTGGAACATAGATTTTCAGATCTATGGTATTACTTTGATCAGTAACAATATGCATTAAGATGCGCGACCCACTAGTAATGTGTTAGGACCCTTGTAGAGTCTGGTTTGTACTGGCAGTGTGCACCTTAGATTACAAAACACTACACAATAATCAAAATGATGACAACACTTCACTACATGATCAGAATGTGTCCGTACTTGTACATATCGACATGTGTCCTTAATTGCTACATTAACAGGAAACAGACATTAGCCAACATCTGAGGAACTGACAGATTCTGGAGTGCAGTGGCCCTGGCCTCATCCCCAGCTCTAATCTGACTCTCTGTCAGGCTAGTGTTGATTTGACTTATCTTTGGTTCTTACTTATCCTGCAGGACGCATGCAGTACGCCCCAGATACCCTGTCATACGGCTAAAAACGACGACGTGGTTACTGGGACGAGCGGTTGGGGGGACAGGAAGTGGTGGGCTGCTCTTCAGGTTCCTGATGACTGGGCTGTGAAGGAAGACAGTGGGGCTGCCAATTAAGCTGCAGCATAATTAAAGTGTGTGCTAAGCTGTTTACACACTGGTGGCAGAAGTGTGGGAGGACTACATGAAGACAGAAGGAGGACGCATATGCTGCATTCACGTCATAGGGGAGCAACTGTCAGCAAAGCTTGACAGTAAAGTGTTTGTACGTTCAAACTCATCTGAAGCTGTAAAGATTACTGCTCGATGTGCTTTACTGGGTTTATCAGTATTTTTATTTCAGACCAGTATCATTCTGTCAACATATCCAGTAACAGAGGTTCCTGCCTCACCAGAGCTCCAGAAAACATTTTACAGTAGCTAAAAGCCTAAACAGGGATTCAGTGGTCTGGTGTCAGCATTAACTCGATTCAAGTCAACTTTATTTATAAAACCCAAATCAAAAGGCTTTACAGTCTGTCCAACATACATTCCTTTCATGTTGTGAATAAATTGTACTGGAGGTTTCTCTCTGTAACACGGGAAAATGACCTGGAGGTTTTGGTGTGAAGATGTAAATATTACTGACATAAAACATGTTTCATCAAAGTATCTTCTACCAGCAGCTTAAATCTATTAATAGCCAAGCATGTGTGAAGCTATAATGCTCGTGCAGTGAGCACTGCGTAAAAAAAAAAGAAAAAAAAAGAAAAAAGGACTAATTAGATCCTCATCCATTAAAAATGTCATGTTTCGCCCGAGGGTGGTGGCAGGGTAAATGCCATGTCGTAGCCTCAAGGGTTTATTCTGTCAGGTGTTGTTCTGGCGGCCCAGTGGACAAAACACACAATGTTGCAGCAGCCTGATTCAAGTCTGGTCAGAGACTGTTCTACTTCCTAGTTATTTCCTCCATCAACAAAGAAAACATTTCCAAATAAAAAAACAATCTTTGAAAAAGAATAATGGATCATCTTCTCTGTGAAATCACAAACAGCCATGTAATAAAGAGGCGTTTACTGGCTTTGCCATATGACATGAATGCAGCGATATTCAGTTCTCAAACTGACCACATGCACTCACACTGACCATGCGTGCGTCAGGTTGGCAAACAGCTCCTGTGCACAAAGCACAGAGGTAAGCATGTGCACATCATGCCAACAAAAAAAAAGAAATATTGAGTGATTACTATTCAAAAGTATAATTAACACACTTATGAAGTTTAAAGTAATCTACTATGTTGGAGCTCTGAGACAGGATGTTTAACAGGTAAATACAAGTTGTCTTCACATGATCAGTTCACCCAGCACTTTCTCCTTCACTCACAAAATTTACTCCAAAGACAAGGAAAGGGAAAGGACAGAGATTTCCTCAATAATTAAAATGTTTAGCAGCAGAGGGATTGTTTAGCAAGTTGAACACTGAATTTGAGTCAAATGTACCAGGAGTGAAAAGAGGGTATCACCAATTATCACTATTACAGTTCTAAGAAGACGTTAAATTCAGCATAGAACTTGGCAGGTCAAAGGTTATCACACCAGGCGAAGAGCGTCTGTGATTTAGTCTGACACCACATGCTTCTCCACAGCAGGAAATCGAGAGAAGAAGTATTAATAGAGTTGAAGTTGAAGTTATTTCGCTTATTTTTCTGGCTTTGCAGCCGCAACATCGGCACCAAGCTCTTACTGTTTAATCTCCTTGACCTTTGCCCTGTCAGCCGCTGCGTACGCCTTGTCATAGGTCTTCCTGCGAGAGAGCGGGGAAGGCTCCGGAGCTCGCCTTTCCACCACTGACGAGGTTCTGGAGCCAGAACTGAGCGTTCAGTTTCATCAATTCATCCACAAACAACACAAAGACAGTATACAGAAATAATAATAAAACAGCAGAAGGATGTGAAACAAACATAAAATAATGGCAACAATAAGAAGCATGCAGTACACACAGAAACACAGTTACCTGATGTTTAAAGTCCCAAAACAGAGGTGGTTCTTCGCCAAGCTCATGTTTTAACTACTGAGGATACTGTGCAGGTTTTGTGCTACTCTAACATATAATTGCACTACTGTATCTGCTGATGGATTGCTGTCAGCCAAGGCTCTTTTTTATATACAAGTCAATGAACACCCAGGTCTGAAGCATGGCCTTTCATAAGCCAGTTAAAGCGCTCTGTTAGTCTATTTGCTTCCAGTGTGTCACTCAGCTGTAATAAGGGATTAGAAAGGTAGTTTATGCAGGGGCCATACAAATGTTAATATTTGCTCCTGTCTGCATGCTTTTACGTCAAACAACTCCTCAGGTGGAGGAAGGTACAGATGTAAGGAGGCTCATGAATAATGTGAAACAAGATTAAATGAAGCAGAGGATGAAGCAGCAACATCAAACATGCAGGCAGCAAGGAGGTAGCAATTAATGTGTTAGCAAAGAGTGCCGGGCCTGGACTTACATGCTGCCCATTTTAGAGGAAAAGCCGGGGGAGAGAGCTGTGTAGTCCCTGACTGATGAGCCTGACGTGTCCGTGTCTCCTCCCCCATCTGGTGTCTCAGCTAACGGCAGCATCGGACTGGAGAAGTCTGCGGTGGGCGCGTCGGGAGCAGAGTCAGAGTTTGCGTACAGCAGCTCCATCTGAGTGGTGGTCCTCCTACGAGCCTGTGCAGCACAGGTGAAGGTGGAAAATTAGGATTAAAAAGAAGATGGGTTTATGTGGAAACTGAGGCATAAACACAATAAACTGTGTAATACCTTACTCCTTGTTTTGGTCTCTCCACAGAGTTTCATGAGATCTGATGCTAAAGTGCTGGAAGAAAAAAGAGTTTCATACTGTATGTGAGTATTAATAAAAACAACATAACACAATAATACAATAGAAGATGAGCCTATCTTGAAACCTAAATGTACAAAACAGAAAAAAGGAACCATGAAATCACATATAAACACATAGGGGGCCTAGTCAAACCAAAATAATGTCATATACTTTAATACGTACCATAAAACATCATATAACACAACATGAAACATGACATGAACATAATGTAACAATTAAAAATAAAATAACATAAATACAACAACAGTATATATAACAATCCCACATAATACAAAATAAATGTAAAATTAAATACCTCAACATAACATAAAATGAATTTAAACATAAACATAAGATAAACGCAATAAACCAAGTTATATACTATACCATAAAATCTTGTCATGACAGTACATAGTACAAACTGCTGCTGCTCGTCTTATTACTGGAACAAACAGGTACAGTCACATTACTCTGGTACTTCCTCTCTACATTGGCGCCCTGTTAGATTTCAGATTGATTTAAAAAAAAAAAAAAATTGTTTAATTCTATTTAATCATATCTCAGATACATTGACATGGTGTGTCTCCACCCAAGAGTTGAGATCTGTGGAAGAAGCCCTGCTGGACACCCCAAGCTCAAGGTTTGTGACTAAAGGTGACTGGGCTTTTGCTATAAGAGCCCCTCACCACTCTCCTGACTGAATTCAGATGTTTCAACTCATTAACTTTTAAATCGCCTCTGAAAACGCACGTCATTGTTTCAGCCTTTGGTCTGATATGTGTTTTATTTATTTTGTTTCATCCTTAATTATTCTCCTTACATATTTTATTGCCTTTGTTCACTTATTGTGGATCCTTTTGCATAATGTTTGATATAGGTTTTTATCTCTGCTCGTCTAATGTTACTCAACAAAGCATAGTGTAACCTTTCTTAATATCAGCGGTTCTCAAAGTGGGGTACAGGGACCCCCAGGGGTCCTTTAGGGGGTTCCTTGGGGTCCCTAGCTAAAAAGAGAATTTTCACTATAATTCCATCCATAAGTAATGCGATGACAGAATGTATGACATCTAAAAGTAAACATTTGATCCGATGCGAGTCTTTGGTCTCATGTGTCAAACTGTGGTCTAGTTTAAGAACCGCTGCTTTATATGACTTAACAGAGTAAAGTAGAATATTATATTGTAACATAAAACAATGTAATAAAAATATAAACTTACGTTCCCTCAGCTGAAGGGCTCTGGGCGGACTCATCACTGCTGCTATCATCTCCGTTTTCTGTTAAATGAGATCAATGACTAATGTTAGAAGTAGAAAATACCCTCTTGGCTGCTGAGACTGAGATGACTGCTAAACGACTCTCTGAACACCTCTCTAAGACTTAATAATTCATCCTTTTTTTTCTATTTCACTAAAGGGTGAACAGTTTTCTTCATTTTCTCAAAAAAGGAACGAGGGAAGCAGATGAGGACGATGTCAGCGCAGTGCCATGCCGTTTTATCCACAAACAGAAACTGGTCCTCACTGAGCTCAATGTGATCAGATGGATTGAAAAAGGTGAAAGGTCAGAGGTCAGACAGTGGCCAGGTGGGGACGGTTATAAAGAGAGAGATGTGTGGGCGAGTTGAGGCAAAAGGTAAAAGACCCGACATGAGACAACAAGGTGGAGGAGTGGAAGTTATCATTAGTCCTTTGCTCTGGATGGGCTCAGCTGACCTACAGGGTCCGATGAGCTAAAACATCCATGTTGTATGGTTCCTGTGGAAGGGTCTGGGGTTAGCAGGGTGCTAAAGCATGGAGGCTGTAGCACATGGTGAGGAGGAAGAGGGGGAAGAGCAGTGTGTCCAGATGAAGGGAAGTGAAGGGCCAGCAGACAGATGGAGGGAAGCCTGGTTGCATTGCACCTCATGCACCTGTTCATGTTATTGTATGTTTAGTTAGTTTTCAAAGTGCAGAGGGAAGGAACCATGCATCCATAACACAGATAAGAGTCTAATATAATTTCACTTACCAGGTGGGATGTTACCTAGCTCTGTAAAAACATAAGAAAACAAAAAAAAGAAAAAGAAAACGTGGGGGAACAGAAAAAAGGCAATGCACAAATCAAAAACACAGTCCCCCGAAATTCTACAAAAACAAAAAAAGAAAAAATAAAGTGCATCTACTGTAAACAGAGCGTCCTGCTGAAGAGAGGCTCGCAAAAATATATAACACTTACAAATTTGGTTCAATACGATTTTACTACCACATGATCACAGTAGGAGTCATTTGTGTAATAATTAGTTCAGCTTCTATTCAGCAGAAGGCGACAGGCAAGAGCATCTCAATAAACCCAATCATGCAAGTGACCAGTAACACAGTCCACTTCCTGGAAGGCCAAATGCTTTGTAACAGACGTGGCAAAAAACTAAACTGACTCATTATAGAGAAACATGATCATAATCATCACCATCATCATCACCATCATCATCATCATCATCCTAAAATTAAATCTGAACCTCACTTTTACTCGATGTAATTCTACCGATGCTTCCAGGAGGTGGGCTGAGTTAAACCAGGCGTCCTGGTCTGTGTTCTGGTCTTTACCTCCATTTCTCCCTCAACCCAAACAGCTGCTGCTCTTACCTTGCAGAGCGTTCCCCAGCAGGGCGTCCAGCTCCGGGTTGAACTCGGCTTTCTCCTTCAGCATGTGAAAGAGCAGCTGGTTCTGTGTGGCGCTGGTGATCTCCGTCTGCTTCAGCCTGCCCTCCATCACCTTCACCTGGGACTCCTTCTGAGCTGCCTGCAGACCCTGAGAAGGTCACAACACAGACATGCAACAGTGTTTGTATTCATTACATTTACTGTAATTACAAAACTTTAAAACCTGACAAAACCTTATAGAAACCCACTTTAAATAGACTTTTGTTGGTCAATGCACATTAATTTACCTACCCGACCAGGAACAGGTGCTGCAAATTAGCTTCAGATGGACACCGTATAGTATATCTACACAGGTACATGACATTGGTTGCATTGTTAATCTGTATGTGTCAATGATTATCTGTATGGTCCCTATTATATAAACAAATAAATAATAATTATGTCCAAAGGGTGGACAAGTTTACATTGTTGTGGTGCTGGTATCTCCCACAGGCAGAGTGTTTTGTCCATCTTAATGATGTTTGTTGTAATGAAGCCATACACACAGACAGTAGTGACTCCTGTCAATTATTAGTGCTGGTACCTTGTTTATGGCCATTGACATGAAGTGATCGAGCAGGAAACGAGCCTCTGCCAGGGTACAAGAACTTATCACAGCAGAGACGTCCACTGTGTCTCCCTCCTCCTGGAAACAGACACCATGAATGATGATTCACACAACTGTCAACTTCTCCATCTATTTGACTGAATCCATCTATTTGACCAACCATTACAGCTGAATAAACTGTGAATTAACTCCTGGCTCATCAGGCTCTCTCACCTTGGCCTCCTCCATCTGCATAATGTTGGCCTGACAGTCTGCGATGCTGTCGTTGATGTAGTCGATGTTCGCTGTCAACGCATCCACTTCTTCGTTGAGGGGAGGCACGGCCTTCTCTGCCTCTGGCCCCTCTCTGAGCAGCCGCTCCCTCTTCCTGATGACCTTCTCCTTACGCTTGGTCAGCTCCTCCCGTTGCTATAGACACAGACAGAGAGGACAGGACATGTTTTTTTGTTTTCACAGCCAAATGATGATGATGAGTCATGCAATGATAAGATAACATAGCAGTTAATTAAAGACTGAAGGCCAAGGTCAGGATTTGAAACAGAAACAACCATTCAGTTGTGACTGGCTACAGGCTCGGGATAAATCTGTCCATTTCACTTACAGGTCCCATAGTTCAGGCTCATCCACCACTGGCTGTGTGACCTTTGACCGCTCCTCAATACCAGTATTCTGTCCTGACGACTTCCAGGTCAAAACAGAAAGTCCCTCTGATGATGGATTGACACTGCTGAGAGGCAGTTGAGGTTTCTATCTACCACAAAGCTAAAGACACGTCAGCATGTCTGCCGGACGACTCTCACACCTCTCTAATGTCAGTCGTTTGTGTAAATTATTAACAACTGTTCAAAAATTCAACATTGTTTTACTCCGTTTGAACATTTGACTGGGAAAACAAGCAGAATACCTACAACAGATGTGGAAATGTATAAATCTGTGCATTACTATTGCTCAGTATATTGTAGTGTGTGTGCAGGATAAGCTTTTACATTTAAGGACATTACATTTTTGAAAAAGTGTTACTTCCTCTCCTACACACTGAACATCTTTGATAAAGCCGACTGTTACACCTGGAGTTACATTGTAGCAGTTGCTGACTGTTGAGCCGGTTGTGGGTCAGGGTCATTCTAACAAAATATAATCATGTAATAATAACTAGAACTGATGTGAGTACCAATCTCTCAGACTACCTGTACACACCAAATACAGTGGCAAGCAAGAAACGCACAACACAGCCATGTTCTGTGTTCTCCACAGTAGAGCTGGGTGATTCATCAAATTTTATTTTCAATTACAGTTTTGGCTTGGTCGCATTCTGTTTCACAACAAATTTCATCCCCCCTACAAAAACCATCCCCCTCATCCACTTCCTTGTTACATTTTGGTGTACGTCATCTAGAGCGGTTTGCCAGTTCAGAGACTTTCTACATATAGTTGAGCCGGTTACTACAGAGTGAACCCTCTTTGCAAGGTTGCAGCTTTGTCGTGTGTTCCAAGGCAGCAAGCTCCTGCAAACTTTTTACTTGCCGTCAGGGGTTGGCAGGCTAGTGACTGATACTGACTGACGTCTTCCTGTGTGTGTGAATATGTCAGCTCACGTGTACGCGCCATATTGCTTTTTTAAAATCAGCCATTCATACATCTAGGGGTGTGTGAGTGTGACGTAGCGGGGTTCGGCCCAAAGGCGCAGTTCACTACAAAATGACTGTGGCTAGCTGGGTATTGACTTTTCCTTCCCCTGCTTACATGCATATTCCCTGCAGTAACCATCCATGTAAGTGTGCAGTGCTGCAGGACCTTACCTTGAGGAGGCGGTTCATGTCGGCTTCCATGTTGGAGATGGTCATCCTCTGCATGATGACATCACAGATCCGTCGCTCCAGAGACTGCCATTTATTACGAGCGATTCTGGTGGAGTAAATACCCACTGTACGCCTGTAGGTCAAACTGCACACACAGTATCAGTCAATATTGTTATTGATTAATCAATCGAATGACTTAACACTTCTGTGCACTTTCGGGAAGCCTGACGTAGATAAATTAGATAATATTCCAGAGCTGGTTAACGAGTGAGTTAAGTCAGTTAACAGTCTGTGTTTTTTCCTGATAAAATAACGTGTTATGTTACATTTTAGAGATCAATAGGATTTTCTTATGACGGTAACAGTGTTCAGCGTCTTACTGATGAACACTTACAGTAGAAGGCACATTGTGGCTCTATATTTAGTAGCCTTCCATATTTGCCTCTATGGAAACAGACTCACCGAGTCCCGTTGGGAGCTGTGTTGCCAGAGGAGTACATGCGTCCAGATGGAGGTCTGTGGGTGGAGTCCTGGAGTGAGTCTGAGAGGTTGACTTTCCTGATGACCTTACCTGAGGTGGGCCTGACCTGCCTCCTCAGAGCCGTCACCTGACACACACACGCAAACACAGAAGTGAGGACAGGTGAATACTAAAATCGTACCACGTGCACTTGCCTGCAGTCTGTATGTGTACGCCCACACATAAACAAAAGCAGTGTTTCTCCTTTTTCACAGGCGGAAAGTGAAACTGGGAGACTTTATTTTATTTACTTTCTCAATTACAAAAAATAACCAGGACTAAATGCAACTCAAAATCCAGTGAACATAAATACAGTAGATAAAGCCTCAGTCACCTCCTCAGTCTTTCTCCTCAGAATGAGCTCTTGCTGCCTCTTCTGAGCCTCCAATAACTTCAGTTGATGCTGAGGAAGAAAGAGTCTAGCATCAACACAATGAGTTAAAAGAAAAGATGTAAACTATTGGGCAGCTGAAGCTAAAGAGTCTGTGGAGGACCTCCCTGTCACAGACCTCTTGCTTGCGCTGGTCTTTCTTCAAGGTGGCGATTTCACGGTTTCTGCGAGATTCGTTCATCCTGTTCTTTTCCTGCTGCTCCTTCATCTGCTTCATGAGACGGACCTGGAACAAGTCAATCAAAAATATTCACATTATATGCATTATATACAAATACAGAGAAATTCATATTCTGTTGTGAAATCTCTTTAATTTATGGATAATTTCTCGAATCTTCCATCTTTACTTTTTCTTCATCCTTGCTGCTTGTTGATTACTGTCTGCCTACTGAACATCTTCATTAGCTTTGAGTCTTTTTCCTTTTTGTTTTTAAAACAAAGTGGGGTAAAGACAGTCAAATGGAAATTTACATTACAATTAAGCTGCTGCATGTTTCTGATGCCACCAGAACATCATTTATGAGAGCTATGTCAAATATATTTAATTCAAGTGGAAGAAAATTCTTCCAACCACACACACAAAAAGAAAAGACACAGTGGATATCACACAAAAACATGTTACTAAACTACGCCTGGAGTTTCCACCAGAGGCATCACAGGGCAATATTATCACATTCAATCTCAGTAACTTATCAAACCTTCGTCTTCTTCATCTCTGCCACGTCCATCTGAAGCTTCTTCAGCTGCTTCTCGTACTGTGATTGGTTCTTGAGCAGGCGGGCGTGCTCCTTCTGAGCAGACTGCAGCTTCTGCAGTTCCTTGTTCATGACGCTCAGCTTCTTCTCATATTCAGCCTTGATCTTGCGAGCCTTGTCCTCTGTGCCGCTCTCTACTGAAGCTGAAAGTATGTGACACAAAAATCCTTGATCAATCAACTGATCTTCCATGAAAAAAGTTATAAAATGCTGTAAAAAGTCTGAGATGTTACATAATTAAATCCCATTTAATTAGAGTTGTTCTGATACTGATACTAGTATCTGAAATGACTCTGATACTACCTAAAATACTGGATCGGGTATTGGTGAGTACGAGATTTCATGTACCGATCTGATACCATGTTATTTATCAATAATATAAATTAGTTTCACACAAGGATTAAAAGGCAGTTTAATCAATTCTTCTTCGCTGCTTTAAAACAGCAGCCTACACAGGAAGCTGTGCTGTGCAGCCGCTGGCAACTACTGTTTTAAAATCAGCAAATAATTGATTTCTGGTAAATAGTGTAATGTTAGCAATTTGGTAAAATGTTAGACTGGGAAGTCCCACCAGTAAAAAGGCAACGTGTACAGTTCGCTAGGATTTAATTTCGAGGGGTTGCACTAGTGTCGGGACAACTAGTGTAGGAAGTTTTATTCATTCCCAGATTCATTTTTTTATGATTGATGGTCAAATTAGATAATAAAAGAAAGATTCTATCTCATTCATGTATTTGTTCATGTTTTACAAAAGGGTTTAACCTGAGCAATCAGATCAGTACTCAGTATCAGCCCATGCACAAGTTCCGAATACAGAATTGGTATCAGGAAGGAAACCTCTACTTTTACTCAGTAGAGTTTCATATGTAACAGTGACATTGTACTGCAGATACAAACATATTTTCCTCTGGTGGTTTATCTCGTCAGAAACCTCATCCTTCATTTGTCAAAAAGTCTCTGTCTTTTTTTTTTTTTTTTTTTCATAATTAGAGAGTCTGACATCTCCTCCATGCTTTAAAATCCGTGTAAGACAAAGCTTTGATCCACTAGTGCTGACAGACATAAATGTAACTGTCATCATCAGGCTGCTGGCACAAACATTCACAACTGACTCAAGGATTCTCTGAAGTCTCAAACAGTCAAGTGTTTTTTCATTACTAAAGAACAAAGGCTGAGATCAGACGTTATAACTTCTTTCAAATCAAAGTAGGACAAGCAAGAACTCAGATATACTTTAAGACTGAAATAAACTGATCAAAAGACAGAAACGTTAAAAACAAACCCATATAAAGTATGTCTTTTGGTGGATGTTTTTATCCAAACTGCCAGAGCATGATTGATACATCATGTAAAGTGATACAACCCTCACCCCCCCCCCCGCATCTGAAATTCTTATCTTACTCATGTTATGGAGGACGCGGTCCCTCTCCAGCTGGGTGTCCCTGATCTTGCACTGCAGCATCATCAGCTTCTGTTCGTACTGCTGTTTGAGTGTGTGAAGGCGCCGCTGGCTGTTCTCCAGCTCATCTATCAGCTTCTGCTTGATGGCGATCTCACAGGTGATGTTGGCCAGATCTGCCTGGAAGTTCTCTGTTAGACACAGATCATCACATTCAACCTCATATATTGAAGTTGTACTTCAGGGGTCGGTCTCACAAAGACAGTTGTTGACTGTGTCTTAGATATAACGAACAGTCAGACTTCAGACAGACGTGTGAATTCATCTGTTGCACAAAGCAGTAGTTCGTGACTATCTTAAGCCGGACTGTGGTACAATGAATTCTGGGTAAATTAGTACAAAAAAAATGGCCGACCTAATCCAACCGCTCAGCTCCGTTTACCCCGCATCTTTTGGAAGAATTCAACAGTTACAAGGATGTTTTACTTTGGAAATTCAGTGAAGAGTGAAACTATAAAAAGAGAAAAAAAAAAAAATCTGATTTGGAAAAAAAAAAAATTGCTGCGGTCTCTAAAAACTCGTTCCCTTCTCATCACTCTCTCCATAACAAAATTAGCAAACCACGAATTAAGTCCCATGTTTTCTTGTTTTTTTGTTGTGTTCTACTGCTCAGCATGGGTGTCATTGATTGTTACCATGGTAACATTGGTCTTAGACCTGAGTTAGCATGTGGGTAAGGTGTCTAATGTTTTTGGCCTAAAATGCATCAGTCTTTATTTTTGTGAAACGGTCTGACTGACAGACTGATCTATGAGCCAAATGAAGACTGGAGCAACACTACAGACCAGTGGCCTCAGGGCCTGTATTTCAATGTTGTCAGTCTGACCTGTTTTTCATTATATGTAAGATCAAATACCCTGCACTTTGTATTAGAATACAATTATTGTAACATTTTAGTGATAGCGTTGTTGGGTATTCAGTTTTGTTATATACTGAATATGGAGTATGAAAGTCAAAGAAATATAGGGCAGGTCTCATCTAGCTCAGGTGCCTCAGTTTGAATCCAGTTCTCTCTGGTCCTGTTCTACACTGTGCACCTTAAATGTTTCCTGGTGCTCCACCTACATATGGACCACTATAAACACATGTGTTATTGTATGGAAAACACGGTTTCCTTTCCTACAGTATGAGTGAGGTTTACGTTTGTGGAGCTGGTCTGACAGTGACTTCACAGCTCCCCCTTGTGGAGAAACTGCAGCTGACTGAAAGTGACTGAGTGTGTTTGTCTACAGATAGTTTTTGTTTTGAGAGAGTCCCTTATACCTTTCTCATCGGACTCAGAGTCAGAATCATCAGAGCTCTCCTCCACGTCCATCTCTTCCTCTTCCTCCTCCTCTTCCTCCTCCGCTTCCTCATGGTCGCTGCCCTCCTGGACCTCCTACATTAAAAACAAACAAACAATTAACATCTGAACGCACTTCTCAACATATTTAATGCTGGTTCAATGTAAATGTGAAACAAGATGTCAGTCACCATATCTGCGTCCTCGTTCACTCGCTCCGTCATTTCTTTCTCTGTGCCCTTTTCCTGCTCGTTGTCAGGGATTTCCTCCTTATTGGCGCTGGAAGATTCAGACACGGTGATGAGTCAAAGACGTCAAATATCTGCTGCGATTATGTCATGAATATTTACTGAGCAGAACACAAGGTTTATCCAAAGTGCATCTTCACAGGTACTGTAACACACAAGTAAACATTAAGCATATCTTTATCATAACAATACAATAGAGTAACAATACATCTGTGGGTAATAAAGACTTTTTTTTTTAGTTGCAATACATTTAATTTGTAAAGTCTTTTTGGCAAATAAGCTTTTTAATGGGCTTCACCACAGTGCAGCAATAAAGCTGCTGACTTTAGGATTGAATGTACTGTAATACTTATGCATTGTTTACATGCACCATAAACATACACAGAAAGCTATTAGCTTTATAATGAGATGCTGCTGCTTCCTTTTCATTTGCTTATTTGTGAAAAAGACAAGTTTTTTTTAAGAAAGGAGGGAGGCATCGCATAAGAGTCTGAACAAAACCAGCAGAAGCAAAAAGCATGGAGGGAAAATGCAGCGCACAAAAGGAAATTCATGAACCAAATCCATGAAGCAGATCTGTTGGATAAGTGTTTTATCCAAACACAGAGGGCTGGCAATGTTTAGGTGGTGTTTCACAATAAAATCATCTGGATAGGAAAGATTAACACAGAACAGAAAAGAGGGATTTGCCGTCTGCTGTTACACTGTTTTAATACATTTTGCACACTGTCTGCCAGAAACCATAAAGACACAGATTTTGCCTATGCGCTGAACCATAAGGAACCTTCAAGACACTTCAGACCTTCAACAGAAATAATGGATATATGGGGATAAATGTTTTCATTAAAGCATAAACTAGAGTGTTATGAACCTTGACTTTTTTGTGTTGAATTTTCTCCTAATGGAAACCTGCTCACTTGTTCCAGTTTGTCTTGAATACTTCAAGATAAAAATACTTCAGTAAAAACACAAAAAAGATGCAATAGAAAGCAGGGATGTAGCATGAAAGATCACTGGATGAGCAAATGGGTTCACAAAGAAAATCTAAAGAGAGATTAAGGTTTATTGAAATGGTAAAAATGGTGAAGTGCTGCTACAGTAGCATGTTTTACTCCGGGTAGGGAAAAATACCTGCTTAAAATAAATAAAAAGTTAAAATAAAAAGCTGAATTAGGGGAAGCAAGGGATGGGAGTGGCAACAGGAGGGTGGAAGCTCTGACAAACCTGGCGTCCTCAACCTCTTCCACCACCTCCTCCCTTTCCTCCCTCTCCCTCTGCTCCAACAGCTGCTGGAGTCTTCACGGAGGGGTGAAGGGTCAAACGAGAGAAGGAAGCAAGAGATGAACGGAGGAAGGAAGAATGGAGGGGAGAATGGTCAGAGGAAGCTCTGCACTGAAAACCCCAACGTTTATCCCCCCAAAGTGCCCGACAGCAAACTCTGATCATTTTCAACCTGGAGCCTCTGATCAGTCTCTAACGCTGCTGTAGATTCATCATCAAAGAAATTCTTCTATGTATTAGCACTGGTTTATTAGCACATACAGTGGGCTCCCATTCAAATGGAACTTGGCATCAGACTTTTGGACCCCACTGCATTTCATCTACATTGTCTCATGTGTCTAAATGAATTATTTCATCATCTGTTAAGCTAAGTGAGTTCAGAGATCAGGACATTAAAGGAGCTATTTGTACGTGTTGCAAAACGCTACACAGCCACCGTTAGCATTAACTCCCGTTTACTCACCAGTCTTGGCAAAAGCTTTGTTGTTGCCATCGTTGTGTTGTACTGTAAGGTTATGATGTGTCCTCTGAGCAGCTACTTCTTAAGGGCAGACAGGACGCTACAGTGACTCAGTATCGGAAAGTGACGACAGCCCGACTGGGCCAGAGCTAGCTAGTTAGCTTGGTAACTTCAGTAGAAAAAAAAAAAAAGATAAAAATAGAAACAAAACAAGAGTTGCTTTCCATCGCTGGAGACAGCTGTTGGTGAGTAAAGGAATGAAGTTTGATGCTTGAACGCAGAAACATTTTTAATCTAACAGGTGTGTTTTAATCATGCCTGAGTGTTCTGCTTGTTTTATCAAAGACGTCAGCAAATTGTGTTTGATAAAGGGACAGTGGCCTACAATGTTTTTGAGAATGACAGTGGGTTGCATTCAATGATGTGTAGTGTGAGTGTATTTTTGAGAACTTCCACTGAGAAGACGGAATCACCGTTGTAAATCCGCTAAGATGAGAAACTACCGATCTTCAGAAACAATGGTGTCTGGGTACAAGAGTTTCTCATAATGATAAGGGGGGCAGCCAGATACTGCCCACAGCTGGTAGAGTGAACAAGCTTATACAAGATGCACAAAAGAGAGAACTCATTTCACTCCCGCGACTGAGCTCGGTTTTGTTGTTGCATTTTGACTTGAACTCAGAAGATTGTTTGTGTTTTAACTGAGTCTGAAAGTCATGTGGTGGAGGATCTGAACTCATCTGGCCTGGGTGAAGATTTCTCTCCCACACAGCTGTTCATGCTAAAATGTACAAATAGCTCCTTTAAGCACAAAAGCAATAAAATATGAATGTTCTCATTCACCAAATGGTATATTGAAGCAATGTTTCAAATTAAAATGCATAACAAGTCAAAGTGACTTCTGACTACGGCAATATGTGATTAGAGATATGCCATTGAAGAAAAATTGTATAGTTTGGAATAAAATCATAGAAGAAGAGCCAATCCAGTTTGAAACTTATTCAGATGTAAACACAGCTGATTATGCAACACGACACAACAGCCGGATGACCTACCCATCACATGTTCTGTTAATGACAAATGACCTCAGCAGTTCTAAACGGCCTTATTACCTTTTCTTTTTCTTCTTCTCTCGTTTCTTCAGCTTCTCCAGGTCTTTCTTGGCCATTTCGATGATATCCGAGGTCTCCTTCTCAGGGGGCAGCATCGAGGAGGAGAAGGAGCCGGACCCTCCGTAGAACGACTGACGGGTGGAGGCGCGAGACAGATTCTTCCTCAGATTCTCATTCACAGCTTCACTCTCCAGGAGTTTGGCTCTGAGGATGAAAACCAGGGAGACAGACCAGACAGCGCTCACATCAGACCCAGGTTAAAAGAGTCCGTAAATATAAACACTTTGAAGGTTTATTTTAATTCTATTTGGGAGCATATTCCAAAAATGTCCTTTTATTATTTCTAGGCTGTAAACAGCTTCCTTCACTTCACCACCTTTTAACGTCAACACTGAGGAAAGATTTCTAACTTTAAAAGCCCAAAAATAATCTTCATCAGAGACTTAGGTGTGACATCTTTTTGCTGATTGATCCTAAAAGGCTGTAGAGAAAATCTGTGACCATTTAAGCACCTTCAGTTGCCAGTTTATTAGGCACACCTATCTGAAACTAATGTGTTTTAACAGTACAACAGTCCTGCAAAAAACTGAAGGTTCAATTTTAATGAGGCATTGATTCAACTCGCTGTAAAAACAATAACAACAACAACAACATATTTTCTTCATTCCCCACCAGTGGTATCAAGTTTAACAATACATATCTCAAAACCAAGAGAAATAAAACCAAACATGTCTTTAAGTAAGAAAAATGGGAACTGAAACTGGATGAACTGATCTTTAAAATGTAAATACTATGAAGTAATTATGTTTTTTTCATGTTAGCACAAAAGAACATTTTCTAAAATGTGATGGAGCCTTCATCAGTCAGTGGGTTGAGTAAAGGCTCTGAAGGAAAGTGAATAACGAGAAAATAAAGCACAGTATGAAATGTTTACCTGAGGTCCTCAATCTCTTTGATGTAACCCTGAATCATGTTTCCAATTTCCTCTGTTCCTCCTTCACCTGGGAGCGAAACAAGACAGATTTCAGCTCAGTGAGATGAAGAGGAAAAATGGTTTCCTGTTTTCTAATACTGTTATAACATATTGAAACTGAAGACAACAGAATAAAAACTTTGCCTGCCTAAACTAATCTAGGAGTTGGACCTTGCAGCCCTACCTGCCCTGGCGAGGGCCTGGTTGGCCTGGTCACTGAGCAGCTGGGTGAGCCGTGCCCTCTGAGCGTCGATGGTCTCCTGCATGGCCTTCACCCTCACCCTCAGGTTGCCGTTCTCCGTCTGCAGCATGGAGTTCTCATGGAACATGTCGCTGAAACTCTCCACGCCATCCTCACCCACCATGCGTTTACCCTGCAGGGGGAGGAGGAAGTAATCCAGGGGACAATTTAAAAACCGTGACATTTATTTGAGAGCTACAATTTTCAGGGTACAATGGGAAAAAAAGGGGTTTGTTTCTAGAATCAAAGAAAAAATGTTTGTAATAAATGTTTTCTATTCCTCTTTCTGCCTGTCATTCTCCTCCCCCTCCTCACCGTCTTGTACTCCATCAGCTCGATCTGCAGTCGAGCTATTTCCGTCCTCAGAGCGCTGATCTGCTGGCTGGCCTTGTCCTGGTTCACCATCACCTTGTTCTTGATGTTCCGGGCTCGGTTGGCGTACTTTAGTGTGTTCAGCGTCTCCATGAAGTCCCGGTCAGACGGGCTGATGCAGGCGATCATCACTGTTTGGCTTAGAGAAGAAGGAGGTGGATAGGGATTGATTCAGCTGCTCAGAGGCTTACACTTCAACTCTTTTTACTGCTCTACAATTTATAATCTAAATATAATAAACATTACAATTCAAACTACCAAAGTTACTTTTTTGCATTTGAGCCTCAGTATAAGAGGCCAGAATGATTTCTCTGAGAAGTGAAATTTTAAAGCTGATAAAATGCTGCATGATTTCACATTTTGGATTGTGAAAGTAAACTGTTACTTAACTTAACTTAATTGTCCAATTATTGATGAGTATTCTCCCTATTCCAAAGTAAACATAATCTTTATTCATTCCTACATTAATGTTACTGCAACAAACTTTAAGTCAGATCATTGTACTGTGGAAGAAGGTGAAATCAGAAACCTGTTTCCTCCTAAAGAGTCCTGCAGGAGTCGGGTGAGTTTGGAGTCTCTGTAAGGCACATGAGAGGACCGCTTGCTGCGGTCGCCCAAAGCACTGATTACATTCCCCAGAGCGAGCTGCAGCAAAGAACAGACATAATGTGTCAGGCTCATACAGATGTTAACGTAACAGGAATTCATACAAGCACAAGTCTTTGCAATACACACATGGCATGGACACTCGTCACACAAACAGACTTTGTAGCTTGGCTATGACATAACATTTAGTTAAATCCTAAAGGTTTTCGTTGTGGTGAACAATCTTGGTTTCCATCTCAGCTGCAGAGTTTTGTCATACAATAAACAACAAGAGCCAAAAATCCACCATCTAATGCAAATAATTAAAGAAACATCTGTTAAATACAACCAACAATTTCCCTGGCTAATGATCTGAAACATTTATTGACCTTTCCAGCCGTTATTATTAAGATTATCAAATGTTCTACGTTCCTCTCTCTGGAAAACAACCTTTCAACCCTGAGATGAGGCTGCTGGTGACAAATAACATCCTGCATCATGGTTAAAATGTTTTACATGTTGTTATATGTGTTTTACACTTTCAAAAAAACAACAACTTATTTTGCCAGTTTTTGTTGGTTGATGTTTTTGTTGGTCTTGTATCCCGTTCTTAAGCAGTAAATCTTCCACTAATAGCTTCACCTTGTTGCAGTCTCAGTGCAGGATAAATGTCTAGAAAACTCTGCCACTAGATGGCAGTACAACTCTGGAATATGAAAGCCGCTCTGCATCCCAGAGTGACCTTATAAATTCTGCAGGAGTCAGGTGGAGGGGGGAGAAACTCACCAGTCCACAGTTGATGGAGATGCCCTCTTTGGCTCGATCGCCCGTCGCTCCGGTTCTCTTCAGCCTCTCAGAACCGGCCAGATCCACAAAGTGGAACTTGGCTGTCAGCGTCTCGTACTCGTCCATCTCAGAGTTTCCATTGGAGACTCGGTTATCGCTATCATTTTCTTGCTGAGGGACAACGACACACACAAACTGTGTTAGTGACGCAGCATTATATCATCATGCGTTTCCATGTTCGTCTCTATCTTATGAAGAATTACTGTGTAAAATAAATTTAAAAAAAAGAGATTCTCTTACAGAAGGACTGACAATAAAACATTGTAAAAAACTGTTCACGTTTGATCCCTTTGTAAATGAGTATTTTATATTTTTATTTTCACATTTAAAATGCAGATTCAAAGACTGAGAAGAATTTTCATGAAGGGAAAATTCAAGTTGCAATGTCTTACTAACACTTAGAACTGAAAACTGAACTGAATTTTTTTTTTTTTTGCTTGAAAACAATCTGAAGCTGGATGATAAAAAATCCCCGCAGTCCACATCATTTATATTGAATATTTAAATTTAAAGCGCAGGTTTTTGCACTTCACAGTACTTCTTCAGATGTCGCTCAGTGTGATGATGTACTAACATTGTCGGAGGCACAAACGCGGACTTGGCACAAATGGATGGTGAAGATTGCGTGTGATCGAGAGCTCTGGACGTTCATCTGGGTGCTGGCTGTGGTGCGCGACAGAGCGCCCAGCTTCAGGCACTGCATCATCTGAAGAGGCAGAGGAAGAGTTTTACGTGTTAACACACGGGTTCAACTTTGATACAGCTGGGAAAACAACAACAACAAATCCTCTCTGGTATTTATAAGAGTAAACATGGGAGCAGTGATTAATAATATATGTATTACAAACGAATGAAGGAGTATTTCTAATGGCCTTGTGCTGGTTCACAATCAGAGTAAATCTATTAAAAGTATATTCTCAATTATCCATAGAATATTTATACATTTAAATAAACTTATTGATGCTTGAGAAAGAGAGACTAACAATGTTTGATGCTGAATGACTGCATGAACAGTTTAATTAAATTAAAACTTTACATTTAGCATCACAAGACAATACATTTGATGACTGATTCAGACAGGTGTTGTCCCCCCTGTACCTCGGCCTCGGAGGATACGGTCCGAGTGGTCACTCCCACTGTGTAGATTCCTCCGGTGGCGTCTTCGTGGATCTTGATGTGAGATTTCTGCTTCATGTCTCGTGCGGAGTCAAACAGGTCCAGAACCTCCTCATTATAAAGCTGTGTGAAGGCAAAACACAAGAAAAAACTGAAGTGATTTATCTGCTACAATTAAAGCATTGGATTAAATCATTCAGGGAAAATCTGAAGGCTTCAGAGTTGAAACATTTCAGACTGTCTTCATCCTACTTATACAATACATTAAGGATCAGTGTAAGAACCAAAATAAAGAAGCAAGACAACAACTCAAGCTGTTGGTGAAATTAGCAAAATTAAATTGGGCACCTGAAAATGAAAAATGAAATGCTGCGTGTGTGTGAGCTAGTCGTGGGAAGATATTTGATAATATAGAAAATTGCAATATTTCCTGTCATATATAATTGAGGACTATATTGAAATATTCAGTTTTGGGTAATGCCAAGCCTAGTGTGACTGCACATACAGAAAGAAAAAACATAAGAGTATGAACTGTATTCAGGCCATTTTAATATAAGATTAGAATATTGATTCCCAATTTCAGTTAGTCATTTCATAGTGGTCATTTTGCATTTGATTTTTCTATGAAAAAATAAAAAAAATAACATTGTGATTTTTGTTGCAGCTTGTACCGAACAAATATGTTGTTCCGTTACATCTAGAGAATATGATTCGTAGCTTGGAGCATCTCTGTAGCACCACAGTGCTTCATTTATCGTCTGTTGTGACAGAAATATTTCAAGACCAGTGTTTGGTGATATTTGCCCTTGATTAAATACTGTATCATCATTTTGCCCTTGATGCAGTTAAATTAAGAATCTGTAGTTCCACTGAGTTTCAGTGTCTCATGATGATTTGTATTGTCTGAAATAAATATGAAAAAATTATGTGTAAAAAAGTCTGACTATCAGCACCAAATACCCTGTTGGAGCCTCATGCCTGAAATGTTCACTTTCTGCCTCAGCCGTGTGATTTCTGTGCACATCCATATCTCTCAGCCACAACTCTTCTTCAGGAATCTGAACACTGTCACAGTCTGATGGACAAGCACATGTGTCGACTCACATCATTCCTGTTAACTCCTCCTGCCCAGACTGAGACCCCCCCC